>NC_041218.1:53043787-53055767 GCF_002837175.3 Physeter macrocephalus
TGCATCGGTAGGCGGATTCTCAACCACTGCGCCACCAGGGAAGCCCGATATTCTTAATTGATCTAAAGATTCAAGGAAATCTTATCAAAATCCCAGCTACACTTTTTTTGGGCAGAAATTGACAAGTTGATCATAATATTCATATAGAAATACAAGGGACTCAGAATAACCAAAACAATCTTAGAAAAGAGAACAAATTGGAAGACTCATACTTCCTGATTTGAAAACTTACTATAAGGCTACAGTAATCAAGACAGTGTGGTACTGGCATAAGGACAAAGATACAGATCAATGGAATAGAATTGAGAATCCAGAAATAAACTCATTCATCCATGGCCAATTGATTTTTGATAAGGGTGCCAAGAGAATTCAATGGGGAAAGTAGAGTTGCTTTAGCAAATGATACTGAAACAATTGGATACCAACATAAAAAAGAACGAAGTTGGACCCCAACATTATACTATACATTAACAATTAACTCAAAATAATAGACCTAAATGTAAAAGCTAACGCTATAAAACTCTTAGAAGAAGATGTAGGAATAAATCTTTATGGCCCAAGACTAGGCAATAGTTTCTTAGATATAATACTAAAAGCACTAGTAACAAGAAAAAATAGATAAATCAGACTTCATCAAAACTTAAAACTTTAGTGCTTCAAAGGACGCTATCAACATTGACATTGGTGTAATCTATAGAGTTTATTCTGAGAGAAAAGACAACCTACAGAATGGGGAGAAAATATTTGCAAATAACATATCTGACAAGGAACTTCTATTCAGAATATATAAAGAACTCTTACAAATCAACAGTAAAAAGACAGATAACCCAATTATAAAATATACAAAAGATTTTAATTGATATTTCTCCAAAGAAGATACATAAATGGGCAGTGTGCACATGAAAAACTTCTCAACATCATTAATCATTAGTCATTAATCATTACAGCTATCAAAACAAAACAACAATGAAATATCACTTCACACCCTCTAGGATTGCTAGAATTAAAAAAAAAAACCTAACAGAAAATAACAAATGTTGGCAAGGATGTAGAAGAACTGGAACCCTCATATACTGCTGTGGAAATGTGTAAGTGGTACAGCTACTTTGGACAACAGTTTGGCAGTTCCTCAAAATGCTAAACATAGAGGTACCATATGACCCCTCAATTCCACTCTTAAGTATATATCAATAAGTCACGAAAAACATATGTCCAGAGAAAACTTCTACAAGAATGTTCATAGCATCACTCATTATTGCAAGAAAAGTGAAAACAACCCAAATGTCCATCAACAGATGAATGGATAAACAAAATGTAGTATATCCATACAATGGAATGTTTTTCAGCTTTAAAAAAGGAATGAAGTACGATACATACTCCAACATTAATGAACCCTGAAAACATTCTGCCAAGTGAAAGAAACCAGACACAAAATGCCATATTGTAAATGTTCAGAATAAGAAAGTTCATCCAAACAGAAAGATTACTGCTTGCCCTGAGCTGGGAGGGGAATAAGGCATGGGGAGTGACTGCTAATGGGTAGGGGTTTCTTTTTGAGTGATGAAAATGCTCTAGAATTAAATAGTTGTGATGGTTGCACAACTGTGTGACTATACTAAAACCCAGTGAATTGTATATTTTAAAAGGGTAAATTTCATAGTATGTGAATTAGATCTCAATAAAGCTCTCATAAAAAATAGTGAAAACATAAAATGCTTGTAAGAGTGCAGAGAAACTGAATCCCTCAGACATCGCTGGTGGGAATGTAAAATTCTACAGCCACCCTGGAAGATAGATTGATAGTTTCTTCGAAAACTAAACATATACTTATCAAACCATCCAGCAATTACACACCTAGGCATTTATCTCACAGAACAAAAACTTATGTGCACTCAAAACTCTGCACTACATGATTGTTCTTAGCAGCTTTATTTGTAATAACCAAAAACAGGAAATAGCCAAAATGTCCTACAATGGGTGAATGGTTAAACAAACCATAATACATACATATCACGAAATACTACTCAAAAATAAAACTAAATGAAATATTGATACATGCAACAACTTGCATGTACCTTAATGGCACTATGCTGAGTGAAAAATAAAAGTCCATCTCAAAAGTTCATATATAATTCTAATTATAGAACATTCTTGAAATTATAGAGATGTAGAGCAAATTGGTGGTTGCCTGTGGTTAGGGATGAGGAGGCAGGAGGAGGTGGGTATGACTACAAAGGGGTAGCACCAGGAAGATCTTTGTGGTCATGGGATAGTTCTGTATCTTATTAGGGTGGTGGTTACACAAATCTACACTTGTGATTAGTTGACATAGAACCACACACACATTGTATCAATATCCATTTCCTTGTAATGTTATTGTGCTAAAGTTACATAAGATGTAACCATTGGGGGAAACTGGGTAAAGGGTACTTGGGACCTCTGTGTAATATCTTTGCAACTTCTTATAATTCTTCTAAAATAAAAGTTCAAAAAATTACTAATACTGTTCTGGAGAATCTTTATAAAGTCCCTTCAAGCTCTTTCAGTCTATGAATGTTCCAGGGGAAAAAAACCAATGTTCCATAAAAGGAAAAACTGATAAACTGGATTTCAACAACTTAAACCTTTGGCTCTGCAAAAGACCCTGCTGATAGGACAAGAATGCAAGTTACAAACTGGAAGGTAATATTTGCAACTACATATTCAACAAAGTACTAACAGCTACAAGACATAAAGAACTCTCAAAACTCAGCAGTAAAGAAATAATCCAATTAGAAAACAAGCAAAAGATATGCACAAACATTTCATCAGAGAATACACAAATAACAGATAAACACATAAAAAGATGTTCAATATCATTAGCCATTTGAGAATTAAAACCACAGTGACATATCGTTACACACCGACAAGAGTGACCAAAAAAATAACATTAAATCCTGGCAAGGATGTAGAGAAACAGAATCACTCATACATTGCTGGTGGGAATGTAGAATGGTATAGCCACTCTGGAAAATAGCTTGACAATTTTCTTTCAAAACTAAAAATGGACTTACCACACAACTCAGAAATAGTACTTAAGTATATATCCCAGCAAAATTAAAACTTATTTTTCATGCAAAAACTTGTACATGAATGTTCACATAGCTTTATTCACAATATCCAAAGCCTGCAAACTACCCAAATGTCCATCAATGGGTGAATGGTTAAGTAAACCATGGTATATACATACCCTATAATACTACTCAGCAATACATAGGAACAACTATTGATACACACAGCAGCTTGGATGAAAGTCAAGGAAATTGTGAGTGAAAAAAAGTCAACCTCAAAAGGAAACATACTGCATGATTACATTAATATAACCTCCATGGAATAACATAATTATAGCAATGGAGAATAAATGAGCAGTTGCCAGGAAATTAGGGAATCAATAAGGAGTGAGGGTACCTATAAAGAGATATCACAAGAGAGTCTTGTAGTGATGAGATAGTTAAGAATTTTTATTGTACTGGTGGCTACATGGAGCTATACATATAATAAAATTGTACAGTGATACATACATACACACACACGCATGCATACACAAATGAATACTTGTATAATTGGTGAAATCAGAATAAGCTCTATACACTGTACTAATGTTGATTTCCTGGTATTGATATTATAATTATACAAAAATGTTAACATTAAGAGAGGCTAGCTAAGGAGTACAATGACCCTCTCTCCCTGTATTTTTTTGTATCTTCTTGTGAATATATAATTTTTTTAAAATAAGAGGTTAGAAAAAAGAAAAAAAAACCCTCTCCCCTACTCCCACCTGTATCTCCCACCCCTCCCTCTCATAAAAAAATTGAAAAATAACTTTTTCAGTTTAAATTTTACATATCAAACGAGAGGCCTATTTTTCTTCACTTATAGACTTCCATTTAGATTAAATTGTATATGAAATGAAAACATTCTATTAATATAATAATAAGGAAAAGAAATTAGGTCTATAAAGTTTTATGGCCCAAATTAAAATGTACATAATTAACATACTCAAAGAAAGGCAACCACACGTAAAGTTTTTAATGGTTTTAAAAAAAACATATTGCATGGCAATCAACTGTTTCATTAGCTCTAATACTGCATACACTTAAATGTTTTCACATCATTTCTCAGTTTAATTTGAACCAATTGTCCACAGTTCAAATATGCTTTCTCTAGATTTCAAAACTTTCCAAATGTAAAAACTATTTTCCCCCAGTGGATACACACAGTGAGTTAGTTAAGATTTCAGAAAATTTTCCTCCTTCCCTTGGATCAAAGGAGTTAAGTGTCCACTTGGATTCAACTCCAACTTGGATAATTCAGGAAACACTGCCGATCTGTAGAATGCTTTAGAGATAAAGTCTGGTAGAAAACTCAGAAGGAAAAACATGCTGAGACCACAGGGAACCCTTCAAGAGTGGGTATGACTCTGAAAAGAACGCTAGCGAGAAGGCTAGGAAAAGTCTGAGTTGCAAAGTGAATTACCATGATGCAATAGGAATGAAGACGTTTTAGGATCCAAGAGTGAGTTATAAACATAAATATAGAATTTTCTAAAAGGGCTATGAAATGAATTATGAAGGCAAGACTGTTTGAAAGTGTTATTTGCAAATATCCCCTGGATATTTTAATTTCCTTCACATGAACATTAGCATAAATCTTCAGAAGTTAGTAACCTGTTCTCGCATTATTTATTCAGCACAATTAATTTCACTCCATCTTCTCAAGATGAATTTGTCCTATTCTTTGTTTTCTATTTCCCTTCCTTAAACTAAGCATGCAAACCACTACCAGTGTATTTCCTGAGTAGAGAGAGAGCCCTTTCACAGAAGATCCTTAAAGAAAAGCAAAACTCACCCCAAACCTAATCACAGCGTCCTTGCACCCCATCTGGGTTGAGCTTCTGTGGATGGTGAAGGCTCCAGAGACCATACTTTCAGCTTACAGACTCTCCCAGAACAGAGCAGGCCTGAGGAATGTGGAATGGGAACTAGCTTCCTTATCTTCAAGACTTAGAACAAGGGCTACCTTTCTTCCCCAGGATCCTACCTCTCTGCACAAGAAATTTCACACAGGAAAATCAAAGCTCCCCACCAGCTCCCATCTTTTCAAGGGGAGCCACGTGAGTAAGTAAAAAGTGAGTTCTTGTCCCAATCTTTATTGTGACAAGAAAAGAAATAGAGGGTAATTTATAATAGCTCCCGACCCCCAATTAATTTCTCTCAATTCATATATGAAGATCTTCATGCAAAAAAAGTTCACAGCACTATTTGCCCCTTTCACTCCTGCCAAGTGACATCAACTTTTAGTATCCACTGAGTGGCAAAATACATAATGACCAAAAAAGGGTCAATGAATTCAGTAAGTTTCTAATTTAATTTGTATTTTATTCATCACAGCAGCATAAAATATTGTTTAATTCATGTGTGAGGCCTAATTCATGTGTGAGGCCTATATTTACTTAGTTCACAGCCAATACGTGGTATATGTATGTGTTGATGGATCTCTTACAATAATTCTTCATCCCATTCCCAGGTTGGAAACCACTCTTCTGGGGAATGTTCTTGAACAGTGAGTTGAAAATTATTCCCTGTTACAGGAACATGTTAGGCTGGTATTTTAAAAGCATGACCATGGATAATGCATGGGAAATTAAAAATATTATTAAAAATTTGTACAGTGTACAATGTAGAAGTGATTTGGAGGTTTCACTGAGCTGCTCTGGGGTATCATTCATGAGCACCAAATAAAGTACACTACTGGATAGGTACACCACATATGGGGCCCTTATGGGAAGGAAAGTCTTTTCCAGCTCCTGTGGAGAATCTTGTGCCACAATACTGCTTTCAGCCTCACTCACTCTGTTTTTGTTTTTCTGTTTCTTTTTTGATTTTTTGTTTCCGGGTGAGTTTGTATTGGCTGCCATTTTTTATGACTTTCATTGGAAGCCTGGTTTTGATTACATGGACAACAATCTGGCCTCTTGGCAGTGGCAGATGATAGATAATCTGTCTATTCAATGAAAGAAGACAAGAAATCTTGCCTCTTTGTGTTTATCTGTTTGTCTTGAAGGTGTTAATATCTCCTGTCTATCTCCCTGTGGTTTTTCTTGTTTGTGCACCATTATGAATTAAAATCACTTAAGAAGAAAAAAATGTTCCTACTAGAATAGAGAGTTACCTGTGAATCAAGGAACAGCCAACTTGGTGGCTTTGAGATCCATTGTATATCCCTGGTTATCCTATTACCCAGCTGCAAGCTACCAGTGAGTTTTCTCGACCGATGCTGTAGTTGTGAAATGGAGGCTGCTTGTTCTCTCTCTGTCTGTGTGTGTGTAAATGAATAGAGACTTTTCTTTGCTTCACAAGGGAGGGTAGTTAGCCTTTTTTAATGGTTTATGAATAATTGTAATCTTTCTATATATGTGTCTGGTAATAATAGCGCTCTCTCTCTCCTCTCTCTCTCTCTCTCTCTCAACCTTAGGAAATTAATTGGACATAAAAATCTGTAATGTGTGCAGACTATAGGGTATATAATTCAATCAGACAGATCTACCATTAGGGGAAGAAAATGCACACAAAGATTTAAATGAATGAAACTGGCTTTGTATGGCTTTGAAAACAGAGAGCTCTACCTCTGAAAGACTTTTGTGTAGTTTGCACAATTTTGATAACAACTATGTGGATGAGCCCGAACCTGGGTTGGAACGGTTAGGACAGGACCACTCCTGACTTGTCTGATGCTTTACAACCTCCAGAAAAAATAAACGAGTTATGAGTATACAACTTTTCTCTCCTCACTCAAAGGAATATAGATATTACACAGAAACACCCGAATGACCCAAGTAAAGACATAAAGAAAAATAAACCTTAGAGTCCAGCCCTTAGCTTCACTCACAATCTGACTGACCAAGAACCACGGAAAATTGCATACAATAAGATAAAAATGTTGGGATATCTTGTCTACCTCCAGTGGAAAACATGTTGGGATATCTTGTCTACCTCCAGTGGAAATTAATAAATTAGGATATATATTCTCTAAAATTTAGCAGCCCTCCATTTTGATTGGCTTATAAAGAGTAGTAAGCACTTATATTTAAAATAAATTAAGATTCTCCAGAAAATAAAAAATTATTTGAATTTCTAATGTTTTAAATGTGCTAGTCCTTTGAGAAAGGACTTCAGACACTGATTGAAATGGTATCTCAGAAAAAAAAATGTGTGTGGCAGGAAAAGAGTTTAGTTTTAAATTAAATTATTGCCCTTGGTTGCTGAGCTCCAAGATAAAAAGCAAAGTAATACAAGAAAAATAATTCTAACAGAACTTCAGTACTTCCAACAAAAGTTAAAGAGTTTTAAAATATGTATATAAATTTAAAATGAAGTTCAGACAGTATTTCTAATCAATGTGAATCTGACAAAATAAAGTTTTCTCAGTATTATCAAAGCATGAAAATGTTGACATAATAACCTACTTTATGCAACACTTGATTTTATTTTCCATGAAAAGTCTAACTATTTAAAGCTATCTAAATTCCCTAAAATAATTTTTATGGGTCAAGTAAATCATCATTTCCACAAAATATTTAGAATTATAGAAAATAAAAATCATAAATTCTAAATTGAATTAGTTAAGCCATGTTTTTATTAAAAATAATTAATTCTTATGAATTGGTACCAAAAAATTTAAGTATCATCTCTCTGGTAAATTCATAATATCAATAGGAATTGTGTTTTTCTTTATTGCATAAAATAAATAAACATAATTTCCAAAATCTTTTTTAACTTTGAGACCTCTGACTAATATTAAATTGAGAAGTCTTGGGTTACTTGAACAATCCTCCAAAAATTAAAATTCATAAAAATAAAGTGAATGCAAAAATACCAAGCGCTATATACAGATGCCTCTTTTTACATGTAAGAGAGAAGCTATCAGTTAACAGGTGAACAAGAATGTGCAGATAACTTGGGGGCACACTGGCACACATGTTTTGTTTTTCCTACCTTAAGAAGGATGAAACGGATATAGGTGACCACAGGCAGATGTATTCCATGTGTGCATGTGAGGCAAAGCAGTCCAAACTGGAGCTCTGCTGGTTTGCAAGGTGCTTGTGTTGATAAACTATTCTCAGCTACCTGCTTCCCAGAAGCCTCTGTACCTGTAGAATGAAGTCAATTACCTCTGTTAAAGGTTGCAACCAATATAAGAAATTGAGACCACACTAGGTATAATCATTACAAAGCAAGAATGCGTTTATAAATAGTGGATGTGATTTGCCTGTTGGTTTATATAGGAAAAGAAGATTAATTTTGTCCTAAAATTTGATCATTCAAGAATGTGAAAAGGAGTAGTAAAAATCAAATTCTGAGGGTATACAATGAGTTGCAGAAGATCACAGGGAAAATGAACTGTATTTTCCTTGGTTTTATAATATCTGCAAATAATGAATTTGTAAGTATTAAAATGTTTAACAAAATTGGCTTAATTTTGATGGATTTATAACCTTTTTCTGTTAAGGGACAGATAGTAACTACTTTCAGTTGTGTGGGCCACTGGTCTTTGTTGCCACTATTCAACTCCTGTTGGAGCCCCAAAAGCTACCGCGGACAAGTAAACAAATCAGTGTGACCAGATTTGACCCCTTGGCCCCAGCTTGTGGACCCCAGAGACAGATAAAAGGCTGTGAATTCTTTAAAGAAAAGTGTTACATGGGTGGTATACAAAAGGAGTAAAACTAGAATTTATACTCCTCCTGTTAAAATGACAAATTGATCTTTGAGTAACAGTTTGCTCTTAACAAGAAATAGTAAAGATCATTCTATACCTTCTCTGTACTCAGTAGCCTCTTAACTCTTTGTACTTGTTTAAAAGATCATTCTATACCTTCTCTGTACTCAATAGCCTCTTAACTCTTTATACTTGCTTTATTTGTTCTTGAATCAATTTTAACAAAAGTCTACTTTTGAAAAAGCTGGAATTTCTAGTAATGATAGTTTGCTGTGGTTATTTTCTGTCTTGTCTGAGACTAATAATTTCTTACCCTTAGTCACTTTTGAGTTAAGCCCATACCTTACTTGTTATGACAAATATTTTGAATGTTGCCGTTTCCAATTTAGGCCCCACATTCAAAATAATTCCTCCTAATAACATAAAGTAGCCTTTGGGATTTTCCAGATTGGATAATATCAAAGATTTGTTCCCCCTCCTTATAAAAGAATTACTAGAAATAATTGGGTATGTCAGAAAGTCTCCATATTTCTACATACCTCCACAATATTTACCGAAGCCACCAATAATAAAGGAGCTAGGACATCAAAAGGGAAGTACAACCTTCCTAAGTTAATTATACACAAATAAAATGTTATTAATATGAATATGGATTATCTAGGTAATTCAGAAGAGCTAAAGCAGAGGATATGGGAGAAGGCCTGTTCTTGGAAGGCCCCATGGAGTCCTGCTCGGTTACAAGCAGAGGGCTTACTGCTTGTTGGGCACTCTTCTAAGTGCGTTACACTTACCAACTGGTTCAATCGTCACAATAACCCTTTCAGGTAGGTTTTGTACTCTACAGGAATCCGAGGCACAGAAAGGGGAGAGACCTTCAAGATGGCTGAGGAGTAATCCCTGGAGGTCACCTTCCTCCCCACACATACATCAGAAATACATCTACGTGTGGAACAACTCCTACAGAACACCCACTGAACGCTGGCAGAAGACCTCAGACCTCCCAAAAGGCCAGAAACTCCCCACGTACGTGGGCAGGGCAAAAGAAAAAAGAAAAAACAGAGACAAAAGAATAGGGACGGGAGAGTCGAGAGAAGATGGCGGAAGAGTAAGACGCCGAGATCACCTTCCTCCCCACAGATACATCAGAAATACATCTACACGTGGAACTGCTCCTATAGAACACCCACTGAACGCTGGCAGAAGACCTCAGACCTTCCAAAAGGCAAGAAACTCCCCATGTACCTGGGTAGGGCAAAAGAAAAAAGAATAAACAGAGACAAAAGAAAAGGGACAGGACCTGCACCAGTGCGAGGGAGCCGTGAAGGAGGAAATGTTCCCACACACTAGGAGCCCCTTCACGGGCGGAGACTGCTGGTGGCAAAGGGGGAAGCTTCAGAGCCACGGAAGAGAGCGCAGTAACAGAGGTGCGGAGGGCAAAGCGCAGAGATTCCCGCACAGAGGACCGGTGCTGACCGGCACTCACCAGCCCGAGAGGCTTGTCTGCTCACCCGCCAGGACGGGCGGGGGCTGGGAGCTGAGGCTCTGGCTTCAGTCGGAAGCCGGAAGAGGACTGGGGTTGGCGGCGTGCACACAGCCTGAAGGGATTAGTGCACCACGGCTAGGCGGGAGGGAGTCCGGGAGAAGTCTGGAGCTGCAAAAGAGGCAAGAGACGTTTTCTTGCCTCTTTGTTTCCTGGCGCGCGAGGAGGGGGGAGTAAGCGCGCCGCTTAAAGGAGCTCCAGAAACGGGCGGGAGCCGCGACTATTAGCGCGGACACCAGAGACAGGCATGAGATGCTAAGGCTGCTGCGGCCGCCACCAAGAAGCCTGTGTGCGAGCACAGGTCACTCTCCACACCTCCCCTCCCGGGAGCCTGTGCAGCCCGCCACTGCCGGGGTCCCGGGATCCAGGCACAACTTCCCTGGGAGAACGCACGGCGCGCCTCAGGCTGGCGCAACGTCCCGCCGGCCTCTGCCGCCGCAGGCTCTCCCCTCATCCATGCCCCTCCCTCCCCCCGGCCTGAGCCAGAGCCCCCGAATCAGCTGCTCCTTTAACCCCGTCCTGTCTGAGCGAAGAGCAGACGCCCTCGGGTGACCTAGGCGCAGAGGCGGGGCCAAGTCCAAAGCTGAACCCCAGAAGCTGTGCGAACAAAGAGGAGAGGGGGAGGTCTCTCCCAGCAGCCTCAGAAGCAGCGGATTAAATCTCCACAATCAACTTGAAGTGCTCTGCATCTGTGGAATACCTGAAGAGACCGAACCATCCCAAGTTGAGGAGGTGGACTTTGGGAGCAAGATATATTATTATTTTCCCCTTTTTCTCTTTTTGTGAGTGTGTATGTGTGTGCTGCTGTGTGAGATTTTGTCTGTATAGCTCTGCTTTTACCATTTGTCCTAGGATTCTGACCATCCCGTTTTGTTTTTTTACTTTTTAAAATTTTTCTTAATAATAATTTTTTATTTTAATAACTTTATTTTATCCTACTTTATTTTATCTTCTTTCTTTCTTCCTTCCTTTCTCCCTTCCTTCCTCCCTTTCTTCCTCCCTTCCTTCCTCCCTTCCTTCCTCCCTTCCTTCCTTTCTTTCTTTCCTATCTATTTTTTCTCCCTTTTATTCTGAGCCATGTGGATTAAAAGCTCTTGGTGCTCCAGCCAGGCGTCAGGGCTGTGTCTCTGAGGTGGGAGAACCAACTTCAGGACACTGGTCCACAAGAGACCACCCAACTCCACGTAATATCAAACGGTGAAAATCTCCCAGAGATCTCCAGCTCAACACCAAGACCCAGCTTAACTCAACGATCAGCAAGCTACAGTGTTGGATACCCTATGCCCAACAACTAGCAACACAGGACCACAGCCCCATCCATTAGCAGAGAGGCTGCCTAAAATCATAATAAGGCTACAGACACCCCAAAACACACCACCAGACATGGACCTGCCCACCAGAAAGACAAGATCCAGCCTCATCCACCAGAACAGAGTCACTAGTCTCCTCAACCAGGAAACCTACTCAACTGAACCAACCTTAGCCACTGGGGAAAGACATCAAAAACAACGGAAACTACGAACATGCAGCCTGCAAAAAGGAGACCCCAAACACAGTAAGCAAAATGAAAAGACAGGAAAACACACAGCAGATGAAGAAGCAAGGTAAAAACCCACCAGACCTAACAAATGAAGAGGAAATAGGCAGTCTACCTGAAAAAGAATTCAGAATAATGATAGTAAA
>NC_041218.1:53056134-53058819 GCF_002837175.3 Physeter macrocephalus
AAAAATACTCTAGATGGGATCAATAGCAGAATAACTGAGGCAGAAGAATGGATAAGTGAGCTGGAAGATAAAGTGGTGGAAATAACTGCCAGGGAGCAGAATAAAGAAAAAAGAATGAAAAGAACTGAGGACAGTCTCAGAGACCTCTGGGACAACATTAAACGCACCAACATTCGAATTATAGGGGTCCTAGAAGAAGAAGAGAAAAAGAAAAGGACTGAGAAAATATTTGAAGAGATAATAGTTGAAAAATTCCCTAATATGGGAAAGGAAATAGTTAATCAAGTCCAGGAAGCACAGAGAGTCCCATACAGGATAAATCCAAGGAGAAACACACCAAGACAAACCTACAACCAAGATTACTCTACCCAGAAAGGATCTCATTCAGATTTGATGGAGAATTTAAAACCTGTACAGACAAGCAAAAGCTAATAGAATTCAGCACCACCAAACCACCTTTACAACAAATGCTAAAGGAACTTCTCTAGGCAGGAAACACAAGAGAAGGAAAAAACCTACAAAACCTACAAAAAAACCCTACAAAAATGAAAATGGAAATAGGAACATACATACTGATAAGTACCTTAAATGTAAATGGATTAAATGCTCCAACCAAAAGACATAGGCTGGCTGAATGAATACAAAAACAAGACCTGTATATGTGCTGTCTACAAGAGACCCACTTCAGACCTAGGGACACATACAGACTGAAAGTGTGGGGAATGGAAAAAGATATTCCATGCAAAGGGAAATCAGAAGAAAGCTGGAGTAGCAATTCTCCTATCAGACAAAATAGACTTTAAAATAAAGACTATTACAAGAGACAAAGAAAGACACTACATAATGATCAAGGGATCAACCCAAGAAGAAGATATAACAACCGTAAATATTTGAGCACCCAACATAGGAGCACCTCAATACATAAGGCAAGTGCTAACGGCCATAAAAGGGGAAACTGACAGTAATACAATCATAGTAGGGGACTTTATCACCCCACTTTCACAAATGGACAGATCATCCAAAATGAAAATAAATAAGGAAACACAAACTTTCAATGATACATTAAACAAGATGGACTTAATTGATATTCATAGGACATTCCATCCGAAAACAACTGAATACATTTTCTTCCCAAGTGTTCATGGAACATTCTCCAGGATAGATCATATCTTGGGTCACAAATCAAGCCTTGGTAAATTTAAGAAAATTGAAATCGTATCAAGTATCTTTTCTGATCACAATGCTATGAGACTATGTATCAATTACAGGAAAAAATCTAAAAAACGCCAACAATGGAAGCTAAACAATACACTACTAAATAACCAAGAGATCACTGAAGAAATCAAAGAGGAAAACAAAAAATACCTAGAAACAAATGACAATGAAAACATGATGACCCAAAACCTATTGGATGCAGCAAAAGCAGTTCTAAGAGGGAGGTTTATAGCAATACAATCTTACCTCAAGAAACAAGAAACATCTCAAATAAAAAACCTACTCTTACACCTAATGCAATTAGAGAAAGAAGATTAAAAAAACCCCAAAGTTACCAGAAGGAAAGAAATCATAGATTAGGTCAGAAATAAATGAAAAAGAAATGAAGGAAATAATAGCAAAGATCAATAAAACTAAAAGCTGGTTCTTTGAGAAGACAAACAAAATGGATAAACCATTAGTGAGACTCATCAAGAAAAAAAGAGACAAGACTCAAATAAATAGAATAAGAAATGAAAAAGGAGAAGTAACAACTGACACTGCAGAAACACAAAGGATCATGAGAGCTTACTACAAGCAAATATATGCCAATAAAATGGGCAATCTGGAAGAAATGGACACATTCTTTTTAAAGCACAACCTTCTGAAACTGAGCCAGGAAAAAATAGAAAATATGAACAGACCAGTCACAAGCACTGAAATTGAGACCATGATTAAAAATCTTCCAAGAAACAAAAGCCAAGGATGGTTTCACAGACAAATTCTATCAAACATTTAGAGAAGAGCTAACACCTCTCCTTATCAAACTCTTCCACAATATAGCAGAGGGAGAAACACTCCCAAACTCATTCTATGAGGCCACCATCACCCTGATACCAAAACCAGACAAAGATGTCTGGTTTTCATCAAAGAAAGAAAACTACAGGCCAATATCACTGATGAACATAGATGCAAAAATCCTCAACAAAATACTAGCAAACAGAATCCAACAGCACATTAAAAGGATCATACACCATGATTAAGTGGGGTTTATCCCAGGAATGCAAGGATTGTTCAATATACACAAATCAATCAATCTGATACACCATATTAACAAACTGAAGGAGAAAAACCATATCATCATCTCAATAGATGCAGAGAAATCTTTCGAGAAAATTCAACAACAAAGAATCATGAGAGATTACTACAAGAAACTCTATGCCAATAAAATAGACAACCTGGAAGAAATGGACAAATTCTTAGAAAAGCAGAACCTTCTGAGACTGAACCAAAAAGAAATAGAAAATATAAACAGACCAATCACAAGCACTGATATTGAGACCGTGATTAAAAACCTTCCAAAAAACAAAAGCCCAGGACCAGATGGCTTCTCAGGTGAATTATATCAAACATTTAGAGAATAGCTAACACCTATCCTTCTCAAACTCTTCCAAAATATAGCAGAGGCAGAAACACTCCCAAACTCATTCT
>NC_041218.1:53059037-53060217 GCF_002837175.3 Physeter macrocephalus
CATATATGACAAACCCACAGCCAACATCATTCTCAGTGGTGAAAAACTGAAACCATTTCCTCTAAGATCAGGAATAAGACAAGGTTGTCCACTCTCACCGTTATTATTCAACATAGTTTTGGAAGTTTTAGCCACAGCAATCAGAGAAGAAAAAGAAATAAAAGAAATCCAAATCGGAAAAGAAGTAAAGCTGCCAGTGTTTGCAGATGACATTATACTATACATACAGAATCCTAACGATGCTACCAGAAAACTACTAGAGCTAATCAATGAATCTGGTAGAGTAGCAGGATACAAAATTAATGCACAGAAATCTCTTGCATTCCTATACACTAATGATGAAAAATCTGAAAGAGAAATTAAGGAAACACTCCCATTAGAAATTAAAGATGATACAAATAGGTGGAGAGATATACCATGTTCTTGGATTGGAAGAATCAACATTGTGAAAATGACTCTAGTACCCAAAGGAATCTACAGATTCACTGCAATCCCTACCAAACTAACACTGGCATTTTTCACAGAACTAGAACAAAAAATTTCACATTTTTGTGGAAACACAAAAGACCCCGAATAGCCAAAGCAATCTTGAGAAAGAAAAACGGAGCTGGAGGAATCAGGCTCCTGGACTTCAGACTGTACTACAAAGCTACAGTAATCAAGACAGTATGGTACTGGCATAAAAACAGAAATATAGATCAATGGAACAGGATAGAAAGCCCAGAGATAAACTCACAGCAAGATCCTTTTTGACTCGCCTCCTAGAGAAATGGAAATAAAAACAAAAAGAAACAAATAGAACCTAATGAAACTTCAAAGCTTTTGCACAGCAACGGAAAACATAAACAAGATGAAAAGACAACCCTCAGAATGGGAGAAAATATTTGCAAGTGAAGCACTGACAAAGGATTAATCTCCAAAATTTACAAGCAGCTCATGCAGCTCAATAACAAAAAAACAAACAACCCAATCCAAAAATGGGCAGGAGAGCTCAGTAGGCATTTCTGCAATGAAGATATACAGTTTGCCAACAAACACATGAAATGATGCTCAACATCACTAATCATTAGAGAAATCCAAATCTAAACTACAATGAGGTATCACCTCACACCAGTCAGAATGGCCATCATCAAAAAATCTACAAACAATAAATGCTGGAGAGGGTGTGGAGAAAAGGGAA
>NC_041218.1:53061008-53088357 GCF_002837175.3 Physeter macrocephalus
GAATGAACTTGAGGACATGAGATGGGGAAGGGGAAGGGGAAGCTGGGAATAAGTGAGACAGTGGCTAAGCTGGGACGAAATGAGAGAGTGTCATGGACATATATACACTACCAAATGTAAAACCGATAGCTAGTGGGAAGCAGCCGCATAGCACAGGGAGATCAGCTCGGTGCTTTGTGTCCACCTAGAGGGGTGGGATAGGGAGGGTGGGAGGGAGACTCAAGAGGGAGGAGTAATGGGGATATATGTATATGTATAGCTGATTCACTTTGTTATAAAGTAGATAGACACAATTGTAAAGCAATTATACTCCAATAAAGATGTTAAAAAATATGAATATGTTTTAGAATTGAATATCTTTCAGACTTGGATAGAAATATACTGATGGTCATGTACAAAGGCTCGCACAATAACTCCCAACAAAGCCATTTTTTCCAAAAATTAAAATTTTGTTTGTAGGTTTAAATATCCTTACTCATTTGGAACAATGATAACACTCACATTGCGGCATGAGTTAAAAGGCCCTGCAAATTTGTCAATGCCCATCTTGTCCACAATATATTTTCATTGTAGGGTAGTCATTGAATAACTCCTTCTAAATTCCAAAATGTATCAATATTATATTCTAAGAGAGGAGTTCATCTTCCCTCTTTCTATTATTGTTGTTTGTTATTGAGCTTATCACTGACCGGTGTGTTTTGCTTTTTCCTCAAATTTGCCTAAAACTTCCTGCTACAAGCTACAGAGTAGAAGTTTGAGTCTTCTGGAAGAAATATTAAAAGAGCCTCAGTATGCCGCATGTCCTCTTAACTAGTAATATTAAAGTAATAGAAAAACAGGTGTAGGTTTTCCAGGGTAAGCTGAAACTGTCATCACCAACAGACATCTGTCAGTCTGTACCAAAGGCCTAAGTCTGGACTTTTGGTCCAGAAGCAGATAAATTCATGAAAATAGGCTTCTAACGTAAGATCAGCAAAACAAGAATTAATTTCCTAAGATGAAATGAAACTGACTCAGGTGTGATTAGTAGCATATTTTTAATGGGCACATGAGAAAATCCTTTTATTTCTTCTTGATCTGTCTCTAAACTTCAATTTAATAGGCTATACATATATACATATGCATATACATACACATGTATTAAATTAAAATGAAATCCTCTTCAAATGGTATCTTGTTTCAACCAAACTCTCAAAATTCAGGAAAAAATTCTGTGAAAGATCTTAATAAGATTATAAGCTAATAAATAATCAAAAAATCTAAGATTTATGATTCTGGAAAAAGTGACATAAATTGATCAGTCTTTTCTACAAAATAACTCAAAATAGGGGTAACAATGATTAAACATTATGCAAAGAGTTAACTAATGTTTTTACTTTCTAAGACCATGTTATTTATGTATTTTTAGTAAGAATACACCTTCCTTTCTACTAGAATATAACTGGAAAAGTTGAATTTATAATCTTGACCATGCTAGAAATGTCACATAGAAAAACAAATCTCATGTAATTGGGTATGATAAGCCAATGATTAAGGATCAGGAACTATACATCATATGTGAAAATGATGCCTATAAATATTCTACAGAAAAATTGGCTTGGCACCTGTTATGTGGCTCATGAAATCCTAGCTTTATTGATGGTAAAGAATGTCATGTCCTGGCTGGCCAGGAACAGTGGTACTGCAGTGAACCTGGCAGAGGAGAATTGGATGGCTTTTGGTTGCAGTAGACAAATTAATAAAGGCAATAAAAATGCTTCTAGCACATAAAAAGGATAAAGATTCAGCCCTGAAGGCTTTATAAAACTTTCAGACAGAAACTAACTCCCAAGCCTTAGTATCCTTTGGCTCTAGTTTTATTAACACCATAAGGAGGTATTTGTGCATTAATAAACATCCCTTGTTACATCTGTTTGTAAACCAGCCAAATAAAAGAAAACATCAAATTAATGATGTGAATCATAAAAGTGCTAACTAAACGTATGTGATCAAATCAGCACGTTTGGGGGAGAAGTAAGGACTTGGAGGATTGGAAAGCAAACTGACACCTTGCTCTGCCTCCATTATTAATGAGTACTGCAAAACATTCCCAGCCCACCGCCAGAAAGTACTTTGCACTGGAGAACAACAGTAACAACAGCAAAATAAGAAACAAAAACAGGATTGCCCATTGTAGCTCTGACTCTCAAAATACCCGCATACCTTGTTTTTTGGCACTTTGCTTTATTGCGTTTTGAAGATATTATGTTTTTTTACAAATTGAAGGTCTGTGGCAAGCCTGTGTTGAGCAAGTCTATTGGTGCCATTTTCCCAACAACATTTGCTCACTTCATGTGTCACATTTAGGTAATTCTCGCAATATTTCAAACTTTTTCACCATTATTATATTCGTTATGGTGATCTGTGATCAGTGATCTTTGATGTTATTATCATAATTGTCTTGGGGCACAATAAGCCACACCCATATAAGATAGCAAACTTGAAAAATGTGTGTGTTATGACTGTCCCACTGACCAGCTGTTTCCCCATCTCTCTCCCTCTCCTCAGGCCTTCTTATTCCCTGAGACACACCAACATTGAAATTAGGCCAATTAATAATCCTACAATGGCCTCTAAGTGTTCAAGCAAAAGGAAGAGTCACATGTCTCTCACTTTAAATCAAAATTTAGAAATGATTATGCTTAGTGAGGAAGGCATGTCAAAGGCCAAGATAAGCTAAAAGCTAGGGCTCTTGTGGCAGTCAGCCAAATTGTAAATGCAAAGAAAGAGTTCTTGAATGAAATTAAAAGTGCTACTCCAGTGAACACATGAATAAAGAAAGCAAAGCAGCTTTACTGCTGATATGGAGAAAGTTTTAGGGGCCTGGATAGAAGATCAAACCAGCCACAACATTCCCTAAAGCCAAACCCTAGTCCAGAGCAAGGCCCTAACTCTCTTCAATTTTATGAAGCCTGAGAGAAGTGAGGAAGCTGCGGAAGAAAAGTTTGAATTTAGCAGAGGTTGGTTCATGAGGTTTAAGGAAAGAAAGCATCTCCGTAACACAGAAGTGCAAGGAGAAGCAGCAAGTGCTGATGTAGAAGCTGCAGCAAGTTACCCAGAAGGACTAGCTAAGATAATTAGTGAAGGTGACTGTGCTAAACAAACAACAGATTTTCAATGTAGACAAAACAGCCTTATCTTGGAAAAAGATGCCATCCAGCACTTTCATAGCTAGAGAGAAGTCAATGCCTGGCTTCAAAGCTTCAAAGGACAAGCTGACTCTTGCTAGAGGCTAATACTGCTGATGACTCTAAGCTGAAGACAATGCTCAGTTACCACTCTGAAAATTCCAGAGCCCTTATGAATTATGCTAAATCTACTCTGCCTGTGCTCGAGAAATGCAACCACAAAGCCAGAATGACAGCACATCCAGGCTTTGCTGAATATTTTAAGCCCATTGTTGAGATCTACTATTAGAAAAAATATTCATTTTAAAATATTATTGCTCATTGACAATGCACCTGGCCATTCAAGAGCCCTGATGGAGATGTACAGGAGATTAACATCCATTCTGCAGCCCATGGATCAAGGAGTAATTTCAGCTTTCAAATCTTACTAAGAAATACATTTCATAAGACTATAGCTGCCATAGATAGTGATACCTCTGATGGATCTGGGCAAGTAAATTGAAAACCTTCTGGAAAGTATTCATCCTTCTAGATGTGATTAAGAACATTTGTGATTCATAGGAAAAGGTCAAAATATCAACTTTAACAGGAGTTTAGAAGAAATTGATTCCAACCCTCATAGATGACTTTGAAGGGCTCAAGACTTCAGTGGAGAAAGTAACTACAGATGTAATAGTAAGAGAACTAGAATTACACATGGAGCCTGAAGATGTGACTGAATTGCTGCAATCTCATGATAAAAGATGAGGAGTTGCTTCTTATTGATGAGCAAAGAAGGTAGTTTCTTCTTCACTCCTGGTGAAGATGCTGTGAAGATTGCTGAAATGATAACAAAGAATTTAGAATATTACATAAAGTTAGTTGATAAAGCAGCTGCAGGGTTTGAGAGGATTGACTCCAATTTTGAAAGAAGTTCCACTGTGGGTAAAATGAGATGGGGAAGGGGAAGGGGAAGCTGGGAATAAGTGAGACAGTGGCTAAGCTGGGACGAAATGAGAGAGTGTCATGGACATATATACACTACCAAATGTAAAACCGATAGCTAGTGGGAAGCAGCCGCATAGCACAGGGAGATCAGCTCGGTGCTTTGTGTCCACCTAGAGGGGTGGGATAGGGAGGGTGGGAGGGAGACTCAAGAGGGAGGAGTAATGGGGATATATGTATATGTATAGCTGATTCACTTTGTTATAAAGTAGATAGACACAATTGTAAAGCAATTATACTCCAATAAAGATGTTAAAAAATATGAATATGTTTTAGAATTGAATATCTTTCAGACTTGGATAGAAATATACTGATGGTCATGTACAAAGGCTCGCACAATAACTCCCAACAAAGCCATTTTTTCCAAAAATTAAAATTTTGTTTGTAGGTTTAAATATCCTTACTCATTTGGAACAATGATAACACTCACATTGCGGCATGAGTTAAAAGGCCCTGCAAATTTGTCAATGCCCATCTTGTCCACAATATATTTTCATTGTAGGGTAGTCATTGAATAACTCCTTCTAAATTCCAAAATGTATCAATATTATATTCTAAGAGAGGAGTTCATCTTCCCTCTTTCTATTATTGTTGTTTGTTATTGAGCTTATCACTGACCGGTGTGTTTTGCTTTTTCCTCAAATTTGCCTAAAACTTCCTGCTACAAGCTACAGAGTAGAAGTTTGAGTCTTCTGGAAGAAATATTAAAAGAGCCTCAGTATGCCGCATGTCCTCTTAACTAGTAATATTAAAGTAATAGAAAAACAGGTGTAGGTTTTCCAGGGTAAGCTGAAACTGTCATCACCAACAGACATCTGTCAGTCTGTACCAAAGGCCTAAGTCTGGACTTTTGGTCCAGAAGCAGATAAATTCATGAAAATAGGCTTCTAACGTAAGATCAGCAAAACAAGAATTAATTTCCTAAGATGAAATGAAACTGACTCAGGTGTGATTAGTAGCATATTTTTAATGGGCACATGAGAAAATCCTTTTATTTCTTCTTGATCTGTCTCTAAACTTCAATTTAATAGGCTATACATATATACATATGCATATACATACACATGTATTAAATTAAAATGAAATCCTCTTCAAATGGTATCTTGTTTCAACCAAACTCTCAAAATTCAGGAAAAAATTCTGTGAAAGATCTTAATAAGATTATAAGCTAATAAATAATCAAAAAATCTAAGATTTATGATTCTGGAAAAAGTGACATAAATTGATCAGTCTTTTCTACAAAATAACTCAAAATAGGGGTAACAATGATTAAACATTATGCAAAGAGTTAACTAATGTTTTTACTTTCTAAGACCATGTTATTTATGTATTTTTAGTAAGAATACGCCTTCCTTTCTACTAGAATATAACTGGAAAAGTTGAATTTATAATCTTGACCATGCTAGAAATGTCACATAGAAAAACAAATCTCATGTAATTGGGTATGATAAGCCAATGATTAAGGATCAGGAACTATACATCATATGTGAAAATGATGCCTATAAATATTCTACAGAAAAATTGGCTTGGCACCTGTTATGTGGCTCATGAAATCCTAGCTTTATTGATGGTAAAGAATGTCATGTCCTGGCTGGCCAGGAACAGTGGTACTGCAGTGAACCTGGCAGAGGAGAATTGGATGGCTTTTGGTTGCAGTAGACAAATTAATAAAGGCAATAAAAATGCTTCTAGCACATAAAAAGGATAAAGATTCAGCCCTGAAGGCTTTATAAAACTTTCAGACAGAAACTAACTCCCAAGCCTTAGTATCCTTTGGCTCTAGTTTTATTAACACCATAAGGAGGTATTTGTGCATTAATAAACATCCCTTGTTACATCTGTTTGTAAACCAGCCAAATAAAAGAAAACATCAAATTAATGATGTGAATCATAAAAGTGCTAACTAAACGTATGTGATCAAATCAGCACGTTTGGGGGAGAAGTAAGGACTTGGAGGATTGGAAAGCAAACTGACACCTTGCTCTGCCTCCATTATTAATGAGTACTGCAAAACATTCCCAGCCCACCGCCAGAAAGTACTTTGCACTGGAGAACAACAGTAACAACAGCAAAATAAGAAACAAAAACAGGATTGCCCATTGTAGCTCTGACTCTCAAAATACCCACATACCTTGTTTTTTGGCACTTTGCTTTATTGCGTTTTGAAGATATTATGTTTTTTTACAAATTGAAGGTCTGTGGCAAGCCTGTGTTGAGCAAGTCTATTGGTGCCATTTTCCCAACAACATTTGCTCACTTCATGTGTCACATTTAGGTAATTCTCGCAATATTTCAAACTTTTTCACCATTATTATATTCGTTATGGTGATCTGTGATCAGTGATCTTTGATGTTATTATCATAATTGTCTTGGGGCACAATAAGCCACACCCATATAAGATAGCAAACTTGAAAAATGTGTGTGTTATGACTGTCCCACTGACCAGCTGTTTCCCCATCTCTCTCCCTCTCCTCAGGCCTTCTTATTCCCTGAGACACACCAACATTGAAATTAGGCCAATTAATAATCCTACAATGGCCTCTAAGTGTTCAAGCAAAAGGAAGAGTCACATGTCTCTCACTTTAAATCAAAATTTAGAAATGATTATGCTTAGTGAGGAAGGCATGTCAAAGGCCAAGATAAGCTAAAAGCTAGGGCTCTTGTGGCAGTCAGCCAAATTGTAAATGCAAAGAAAGAGTTCTTGAATGAAATTAAAAGTGCTACTCCAGTGAACACATGAATAAAGAAAGCAAAGCAGCTTTACTGCTGATATGGAGAAAGTTTTAGGGGCCTGGATAGAAGATCAAACCAGCCACAACATTCCCTAAAGCCAAACCCTAGTCCAGAGCAAGGCCCTAACTCTCTTCAATTTTATGAAGGCTGAGAGAAGTGAGGAAGCTGCGGAAGAAAAGTTTGAATTTAGCAGAGGTTGGTTCATGAGGTTTAAGGAAAGAAAGCATCTCCGTAACACAGAAGTGCAAGGAGAAGCAGCAAGTGCTGATGTAGAAGCTGCAGCAAGTTACCCAGAAGGACTAGCTAAGATAATTAGTGAAGGTGACTGTGCTAAACAAACAACAGATTTTCAATGTAGACAAAACAGCCTTATCTTGGAAAAAGATGCCATCCAGCACTTTCATAGCTAGAGAGAAGTCAATGCCTGGCTTCAAAGCTTCAAAGGACAAGCTGACTCTTGCTAGAGGCTAATACTGCTGATGACTCTAAGCTGAAGACAATGCTCAGTTACCACTCTGAAAATTCCAGAGCCCTTATGAATTATGCTAAATCTACTCTGCCTGTGCTCGAGAAATGCAACCACAAAGCCAGAATGACAGCACATCCAGGCTTTGCTGAATATTTTAAGCCCATTGTTGAGATCTACTATTAGAAAAAATATTCATTTTAAAATATTATTGCTCATTGACAATGCACCTGGCCATTCAAGAGCCCTGATGGAGATGTACAGGAGATTAACATCCATTCTGCAGCCCATGGATCAAGGAGTAATTTCAGCTTTCAAATCTTACTAAGAAATACATTTCATAAGACTATAGCTGCCATAGATAGTGATACCTCTGATGGATCTGGGCAAGTAAATTGAAAACCTTCTGGAAAGTATTCATCCTTCTAGATGTGATTAAGAACATTTGTGATTCATAGGAAAAGGTCAAAATATCAACTTTAACAGGAGTTTAGAAGAAATTGATTCCAACCCTCATAGATGACTTTGAAGGGCTCAAGACTTCAGTGGAGAAAGTAACTACAGATGTAATAGTAAGAGAACTAGAATTACACATGGAGCCTGAAGATGTGACTGAATTGCTGCAATCTCATGATAAAAGATGAGGAGTTGCTTCTTATTGATGAGCAAAGAAGGTAGTTTCTTCTTCACTCCTGGTGAAGATGCTGTGAAGATTGCTGAAATGATAACAAAGAATTTAGAATATTACATAAAGTTAGTTGATAAAGCAGCTGCAGGGTTTGAGAGGATTGACTCCAATTTTGAAAGAAGTTCCACTGTGGGTAAAATGCTACCAGGCAGCATTGCATGCTACAGAGAAATGGTTCATGAAAGGAAGAGAAAATCGGTGCAGCTAACTTCATTGTTGTTTTATCTCAAGAAACTGCCACAATCGCCTCAGCCTTCAGCAACCATCCACCCTGATCAGTCAGGAGCCATCAACATCGAGGCAGGACCCTCCACCAGCAAAAAGATTATGACTTGCCAAGGCTCAGATGGTTAACACTTTTCAGCAATAAAGTATTTTTTAATTAAGGTATGTACTTTTTTTAAAGATGTACTGCAATCTCATACTTAATAGACTACAGTATACGGTAAACATAACTTTCATATGCACTGGGAAACCAAAAAATTCGTGTGACTCGCTTTATTGCCATATTCACTTGTGGTCTGGAACCAAACCCACAATATGTATGCCTGTATATGAGACCTTGAGCCATTAGGTCATGACTCCTTAAAAAACAGCAACAAAAAAACTTTCTTCCTGACTTCTGAAGTCCTGATGTCTCCAGATATAAAATCACCTTTGAGACAACTGCTGTTTTCCTACCACAAACATACTATAGTAGTCTTGGTAACATTTCTTTTGTAGACATATAGCTGATTCACTTCGTTGTACAGCAGAAACTAACACAACATTGTAAAGCAGTTGTACTCCAGTAAAAAATATATATATATTTCTTTTCTTTAAAGAACTGTTAATATAAATATTTTATTTGGAGAGTGGCCTTTAAAAGCCTGGACTCCCTTGCAAAATCTCTTTGCAAGTAAACTTCTTTTCTGTTCTGTTTTTGTCTCTGTGGCTTCCTTCTATGTTTAAAATCCCTACACTTCTACCTGTAGCCCCTCCAAAATAGTTTTGACAAATTCCTGGTGAATCTGCTTCAGATACCATGACCCTGGCTCAGCTATAAGTAGCAGGCAGGTGCCCTTTTACAGTCCATGAGGATGTCTGCTCCAAGGTCCTGGGAAGGGTTGAGCAGCTCTGCGCCTCAGTGGTTTGCACCTGGCAGTAACATGCATCCGTCTCTCTGACACCATCAGGTTATCATCCCTTTTCAGCTCCATAAGTTTCTTTTGACATAAATGCTTCCCTTCTGGTTCAAAAATGACCCTGAGAGGGAGGAGAGAGGAGGCAGGCTCAGAGGAGGTCTTTGGATATTAAATCAGCCCAAGCATAGAGAATCCACAGGGGATTAATCTTCTATTTCCTTTCCATTATGAGCCTGTCTATATTAACAGTCGCCCTGCCTCTCAGCCATTATCTGTCTCTTCAAAAAGTTAATGCAGCTTCCAATTAGATCTTTTTTTTTCTCCTGTTAATCTTCGCTCTTCCTCTGCTGTCATCCTAGTAAGCCAAGTCTCAATTAGCCAGCCTGCTGGTGGTTACCATCTTGTCACTTCACTGTTCAGATTTTCTTTAATTTCCTAGAGCATGCCAGCCTCCTTCCTCTCTTCTTCCTTCCCTCCAAAGTACTTTTGCTAAAACTGCAGCCCAAGATGTCTCAGGATGTATTATTCTCCAGGGCATGGAGGGCTGACAGGTAGGATGTCTTTTTCAGTAGGTCAGACACACTTGCATGTTAGGAATCTTAGTAGATGGGAGTTTTCTACTGGTGCTACCAGGAGTCTATACCTGTCCCAGTGAGACCCTCTCATGACCCTGTATACCGAAGGAGTTTAGGAAAACCCAAAGCAGACTTTAGTTTTAAAAATACAATTTTATGGTTCTGAAGAACCTAGGGGCAGGACAGAAATAAAGACGCAGACATAGAGAATGGACTTGAGGACATGGGGAGGGGGAAGGGTAAGCTGGGATGAAGTGAGAGAGTGGCATGGACATATATACACTACCTAATGTAAAATAGATAGCTAGTAGGAAGCAGCCACATAGCACAGGGAAATCAGCTCGGTGCTTTGTGACCACCTAGAGGGGAGGGATAGGGAGGGTGGGAGGGAGACACAAGAGGGAGGAGATATGGGGATGTATGTATATGTATAGCTGATTTACTTTGTTATACAGCAGAAACTAACACACCATTGTAAAGCAATTATACTCCAATAAAGATGTTAAACAAATAAACAAAAGGCTTACTAAACTCAAAAAAAAAATACAATTTTAAAAAGAAGGAGGAAGATTCAGCCTCTCAGTTTCAATTATGAACGATGATTAGTTGAACCCACTTATCAGCAAATCTCACCACAGCAATTAACTCAGACTTTAGAGTTCTATTCTAATTCTTCCAGCCACTGAGTGACCTTGAGTAGGGTTACATCACATTTTGAACTGTTTGTTTGTTTATAAGACTAGGGGTCTTCTGTTTAACTTAAAGTTGAAAATACAAATTTATGCTCTTTAAAGCACACTAAAATGAGTACATGGGGAAAGAGACAACGACAATGAGGGAAAAGCCGGCAAGAGAGGTCCACAAAATTGAGAAGCTGGAATATGGATCAAGGAATTAGAAGAGACAAGAAAGTAAATACCAACCACCATCAGAGACGGATGAAAGTGAGAATCAAGCCACTTCACAATGCAGACCCTCAGAAAGACTCACAGCTTGGAGACACTCAGAGCCAAAGAAGGTGGGAACAAGGTGGGAGTCTGAGAAAGGCAGAGGGGAAAGGAGAGGTATTGAAAGTCATTGGCAGAATATTAATCCCTAGCTCCCTCCCCAGCCCACCAGCCAGACCACCTACCTTCCCCCTTCCATTGCAGGACATTGGAGCTTTATTCGAGTAAAAATGGAATCAGTGTCTCTAGACCCCAGTGCATCAGGCAGTGCAGAGGTATCTACTGAAAACTGAGGCTAAGTGGATAAATGGAAGTCTACCTACTGAACCAGAAGAGCACCAGTCCCCTACTCAGCTTAAAAAGTACTCAGCTAAACAGTGGGCAGCCAGGCAGGAGGATACTGATAAATTCTTCTCTGGAGAAATCAAATGGTCCCAGAAAAATGATTGCAGGGGAGGAAAAAATTCCTCTACTCTCTTAGATTCAGTGGCTGGGAATGAAAAATAAACTGAAAGAATGATATATACTAACAAGAGAAAAAAAGAATTTATTAACATGTGCATCAGGCATACACATGGGAGAAGTCAATGATGAGTCATTCAAAGAGGTGGTCAGAACTTGAGGTTTATATAGCATCTTAACAAAGAACAATAAATTTGTGGAGAACTGATAAGACAAAGGAAAAGAGGTTTAGGCATTTAGGCATGACAAACTGTGGGAAGGTAAGTATATGGGGGAAAATAATGGAAGATAAGAGTTATCTAGTATTTTGTTATGTAGATTCCTCTTGGTGCCCGTCTCTGGGTTGCTAAGGGTCTAAAGGTCTCTCCTGGTGATTAAGAATTCTACCCTTCTTGATATGGGAAAGGGAGACAAATTTATGTCCTGCTTTTAGGCAAATAGGGGAGGGAGAAAGCTTTCCTTGCATATGCTTCTTCCCAATTGCCTTCAGCTCAAAATAATCCTCAGGCCAAAGTGGCATGTTTTGAGATGGCCTATTCTGATACCCTATATGACCCACAGAAATGATCCATAAGTGCTGAGTATCTGCGTTTCCCAAAGAGATGGCCAATCATTCTACATGAACTCTATCAAATGACAAGTACACATACACACAGCTTTCAGTCAACTTTTAGCACCTTGCTCCTAAATATGAAAACATCAAAAACATCCTTAGATATCTGAGGAGAACCTAACATGAAAGACCAAGAATCAAACATACAAAGAGAAGAAAGAAACTCAAAGGAAACAAAGATTTTGTAGGCAACAGAAAAAACTAAAAATAAATAACAGACCAACATAAACTATAATTAACATCCTCAGCAATAAGAGAAGATACTGCATCCCTAAAACAAGATCAGTGTATGGAAGGAAGGGAAGGAGGTAGGGAAGGAGGTGGGAAAAGGAAGGAGAGTGGAAGGGAGGGTAAAGAGAAGAAAAGAAAATCCAAGAACCAGAAAGAGCTTTGGGGGGAAAAAGTCACCTGAAATTTTAAGAATTCAAAAGAAGAGCTGGAAAATGAAGTTGAGAAAATTGCTCAGAAAATAGAACCAAAAGACTAAATAAATAAATAAAAATCAGAAAGAAAAGATTAGAACACTAGAGAACTATTCCCATAACCAAATCTGATTAATAGTTCCAGAAAGAGAAAATAGAGGAAACAACAAAATTATTAAATAAATAATACAAGAAAAGAACTAAAGAACTTGAACTTCCAGTGTAAAAGGACCCATTCAATGCCCAGCACAATTAATGAAAAGAGATCTCCTTTCTCGCACATCAATGTGAAGTTTCAGAATACCAACTTTAAAAAAAAGATCCTCCTAAAAAGGTGAAGAATCAGAATGGCACTGTTCTTCTCAACAGGAACAGTGAATGTTTGAAGGCAGTGAAGCAACACATTCAAAAGTCTTACAGAAAGTGATCTCTATGATTCTATATCTATTCAAACTATCAGTTAATTTTTATGAAGAAATAAAATTATTTCAGACACACAATGTCTTTAAAAAGTTACCTCAATCCATCCTTTCTCAGGAAGAAATTTTATCAGTTAGGAATTGTATAGTTATAGAGCCAATTGCAGTCAGCTTAAACACATGAAGGTTTGTTTCTTTGTTTCTCTAGTAAAAATAAGTCTAGAGGTACAGAGTCAAGACAGCATGTGACTCCAAGAAATCATCAGGGACACAGTTCATTCTATCTTTAAGACTGCTATTATTAGTACATGCATCCTCATGGTCACTTTATAGCTCTCAGAGTATCAGCTATCACATCCATATTCCAGGCAGAAGAAAGAGGAAGAAAGAAGCAAGCACAGAGGGCAAAAGAGCTATCTCAGAAATCCCACAAATTTGTATATCATTGACCATACCTATCCATAAGGGAGCCTGGGAAACATAGCTTTGTTATTTGCTAAGCCTAATAATATAACGATTCCATTAGATGGTAAGAAGAGGATCATGGATATTGGTTAGGCAACCAGCAGTGTAATGAAAGATATGCTCCACCAAAGTAAAGGGACAAACCAAGAAAAAAGGAGACATGATATTCGAGACACAGATGAACTAACGTAGTGAGGGACAGTGGAAATTCCTGTGCAGCAGGCTGAGAAAACACCTTAGTCTAGATGGAGGCTCCAGGAGATATGTGTCTACATGTGACTGGAACGCCTGGTGTGTGTAACCAGTATATGAAGTTTTAAAGTTTTAAAAATTCTGTTGGATAATGTGCTAGAAAGCTAAGTAAAGGGGGGAAAAGTTGTACAAGGAAGGAAATCTAATCACAACCTATACTTTGGTTCATCAGTGAACAATACATTTTCATAACAAGAAAAACACCCAATTTATTTAATCGAAAATCAGTATTATATTCACAGAATGGAAAGAGAGACAGTAGGAGCATGGGAGATAGAAGAAGTCTAACTCTTCTTTTGTAATAGGAATTTGTTAGATATGTCTAAAAATGATAAATTAAGAAATAATATAAACATACTGTTTTAAAAGCAATTACCGGGCTTCCCTGGTGGCGCAGTGGTTAAGAATCCGCCTGCCGATGCAGGGGACACAGGTTCCAGCCCTGGTCTGGGAAGATCCCACATGCCGCGGAGCAACTAAGCCCGCGAGCGACAACTACTGAAGCCCATGTGCACCTAGAGCCCGCTCTGCAACAAGAGAAGTCACCGCAATGAGAAGCCCGCGCACCACAACGAAGAGTAGCCCCCGCTCACCGCAACTAGAGAAAGCCCACGCACAGCAATGAAGAGCCAACATAGTCAAAAATAAATTAAATAAATAAATAAATAAAGCAACAGCTAAAAGTTTGGGGAAGGGGATTCATAGGGAGGACAGATGTTCTTCATTATAAGTCTTAAATTACTACTTCAAACTTTAAACAATGCATATATATTACTTAGATAAAAATTTAAAATAGTTTTTAAAGATTTAATGACTAAGGGAAATGTTCACAATATATTATTCAGGGGAAAATCAGGTTACACACAGTATGTATAGTAAAATCCCAATTTGGAAAGTTTGTGCAAGAAGTATATGTGCAAGAATAACAGCATGACACAGAAAGCACATGCTATTTGTTACATACAGGAATATAAATGTATATAATAAAGTCTGGAAAAACACACCCCAAATGGGTAATAGAGCTCACTTTACCACTGGGTCAGAGACTAGCATGTAGCCAATGGTAAATGGGGACTTAAAATTTTTAATGGTGCTTGAAATTTTGTGAGAATATATTTATATATTTTAAAGTGACAGACTTTTAAAAAGAAAGTAGGGGGAAATGCCTAAATCATCTCTTCAGAGTCATGCTTTCTCCATGATTCTATAACCCAGGTGGCACCCAAATCATCCTCTTCCTTCTCTTAACCCAACCCCTGTCCTTAGAGCTGAGACTTCAGGTAACAGCTTCCCCCAAAGATGTATGAGATCCATGACCAAATGCTCATTTTTACAGGAGGAACTAATCTCCCATGCATCCCCACCCTAATGTGTTCTACTTCAACCTATGCAAAGAGAGGAATTTCCACCAACATTTTCTCACTGGGAAGGAGCCACCCCAGTCCTGTTCTCTCTCCCTCCCTCTCTCCCTCTCCCTGTCCCTCTCCTTTTCTCCCTCTCTCCCTCTCAAAAGGGCAAGCCCCCAGAAGAGCCCTCGCTCCTCCTCCAGTTACCATACATATGGGGTTCCTCTACAGGAACAAGCCCCACTCCAGCTTTCTGTCTCTAGCCCTGGGCTTGTCTCTTTGAACCAGCGAGGAGAGAAGAGCTTTTGCCATTCCTCCATTGAGTTGTACCAGTGTGATGGCATGAATTCTCGCTTGAATAGGCAAATGCACACGTACACGTGTGTTAAATTTCTAGAATTGAATTTGCAATCTGTGCACCCAATATCATAATTCAGGCTGCTTGTTCATTCTGTGTTCTCTCCACCTGTAGCAGCAGTGACCTTTGGAGTCAATTCATACGCATGTTTCTGTCACAGCCTAGTCCTGCTCTCCCACACTCATTCCCTACCACCTGGACTGACTCCGGTGCCCTGGGGACCTTCTGCAGCCACAACCTAATGTCTACCAGGGAAGGTGTGTGTCCCTATTCTCCCAGTCTCAGTTGGTGCCACACAGATGGCCTTAGCTGGTGGGCTGTTCTTGGCATCGTTGGTGAGATTACGCTTTCACCTCTGTGACCTGTTGTAGTCAATCTTCAAGGCGGTTGCCAGGTTGGCCTTGGCTCTACTGGAATACATGTCCCATTCCTGACTGGGGTCTTCCAAAACAAACATGCTTCTTCTCTCCCTTGGCTAACCTCCATGTGCCACTAGGAGAGACAGGAAATTATTGGATCTGCCTTTATGATGTGTTGGGCCTGGGGCTCTTCATGTGTCTATATGCACTACATCTCCACTTCTCTGTGTTGTCACCTGTGTGTGATGGCACAGTTGGAGCTGCCAGTCTTGAAGGGCCTCGTGGGAAGCATGGCACCAGTGGATCACTCTTGGATCCCCGAAATGCTGAGGCTGGGTTTGCCTTGAGCCCAGGGCCTTGCTCCCCTTCCAACACTTGGAGGATTAGGAGAGAAGGGTCAGAGCACAGAACCTAACTCTTTTTTTCTGCCCAAACTTTGTCTTCCTCTTGCCAGTCTCTAGCCCTTTCCTCTCAACCTCAGAGCACATCTACTACAAATCTCCTGCTCTGTCTGTCCATGCTGATGAATAAATCCATATTGTCCCATATCAGGGAAAGGGGCTTTGTTTTTTAACTTAAAAACTAAAGAATAAAGTGTCTTTGACCCTGCTGCAAACTGTTCCTGGTATCAATATCCTCCAGCCAACCACCAACAGGAATACGAGTAGTTGAACAAGTTGAATTTATTCCTTGCTGCAAAGAAAAAAAAAGCACACCATGGGGAACTGTGATGCATCTGAGTAACAGGGGATTACAAAGAACTTCTTGTGGGATTTTAGCTTGTGTTAGGTGATTCTGTGGAGGGTTTAAGGAAGCAGAGTTCTGCTCTGAATTGGCTGCTGCAGGAAGCGGAGGTGAGGTAATTCTATCTTAGGGTATCTTAATAAATCTCATCTGGAGAGAGGGAAGACCAGACCAAGGCTAAAGTCATACTTGGCAATCATTCACATTAACCAGAAGAGGAATGGTTGATATTTTGTGGTTTGGACAGTGTTCATGTTTTGCCAGAAGTTGACATGATTGTAGAGTGGTCTTGTTTTTGTCTTGATCCCTCATGACCAGTGTGGCCTTGCCTTAATGTTGATATTCTGTGATGTTGTTCATATTCAACAGGAGAACACCAAGGCCTAACTGGCTGGCTTCCAGGTTCCAAAGGCTGCTTGTCACTTTCTCACTGGTTAGCTGCAAAGGTCTGCATGTGTACCATGATAAGCGGGAAATGGCACATCAATTGTGAACTTGAAGAAGCCTGGCACACAAGGCCTAAAGCTGATGCTGCAATTTGTTCCTAATTTGGTTCCATGTGTCTGATCTCCACTGGTCATAACTCAGCGAGGAGGAGGCCTGTGACTGGCAGCCCCGGTACCCAACGTACGGAAGAAACCTTATGAGCAAATACAAGAGCCAGTTTTTGAGATACCAAGAACCAAGTGCCGTGCTGGGGCCACAGCAGCCAGCTGGAGAGCACATGGACATTTGGTCTGTGTCTGGACAGCAGCTGGACATGGCTCTGGGTACAGCAGGCTCAGCTGAACAGGTATATCCCTGGGAGAGAGTCTCTTCATTCCAGGAAAGGATCACCTCCAAACAGGAAAGCTTTAATATACAGGCTTTTTAGCTACAGGTACATGGAATAATCTTTGTGACTAGGGCATGTTTTCTTTCTTTTAAATTGTGTCTTAGCCAGAACTACTGTGAACTATGAAAAGGACCTACATTCCCCCATGAGCCACAGAACATTACTGTGTGAATCTCATCTTTAAACCCTTCATGCTGGGCATCATAGGAGGCACTAGACCAGCGGCCCCACATTATGTTCCTCTATTTTAGGTCCTGAAAGTCTACTACAAGAAGTCTACAAGAAGTGGCAGATTTTATCAATGAGCAAATACAGTGGAACTGGATGGCTAACATGCAAGGGGTTGGGTGGTTTATCATAGAGGAAAGAAGGCATCTTCTTAGAATGAAAATCAGGAAAAAAAAGTCCATGGAGCTTATTTCAAACTCAGAGTCTTATAAAGGAATTAAAAAGACTTTAGCAGGAACATGCTTTCTTTACAAATTAGGTTTACTCAGGGACTCGGGAGATTTGGATCAGCTTAAGACACAAGTTTTAGTCTTTTAGTCAGAACACTGGCTGTGGGAAAGGAAAAGGAAAAATATAAAAAGACATCCTGATTAAACTCCAGGGATGAAAGCCTGCCTTAGGAGAAAACTCAGAGGAAGTTAGAGACCACAAGGCTGGAGATCTCAACATGGATTTGAAAGGAAAAAAAAGCTATACTGTGACCTAACTGCTTAAAAAACTGCAATCAGAGATGTGTGGAACATTGTATTTATCACCAGATCAGAGGGGGTGATGTGGCCAAGGTGATCCAACAGAGGAAGAAGGGAGACCACAGAGGGTGAGGGAATGATAGCCTGGGGACATGAGAGCTCAGGAAACTCTCCAGGGCCACCCTCTCCAAGTGCCAAATGGCAAATAAATAAGAACAGTGGGGCAACTACCCTTGGATGATTGGAACACTTAGAGGACACACAGAATATCTGCACTGATTGGAGAGGGGAAACCAGGAAAAGCAGTATGAAATAGGAATTAGCAAGTGAATGTCAAGATCTGCAGGCTGACACAGAGCTGTACAGTGAGAAAATGTGCCTGAGATATGCATGGATTGTGTGTAGAGAAGAAAAGATGGTAAAGTGCAGCCTGGCTGAGTAATGACTGATTGACTCCTGGTCTGGGTTAGAGGCTGGGCCTGAGGATACCTCCTGGTGGAATTACATGACTCGGGGAAGAAAAGTGGCAAGATTGGTTTAAACACTGGAGAACCCCATGGGGCCCCTATGAGGCAGAAACTGAGCCAACTTGAAAGGAGAGAAGAAGCGCTTGTTGGCAGAAAGAACAGTTTCAACTCATGTGTATGTGTTTCCTTAATGTGATGAGCTTGGGGCTGGTGCCATGAGAATCATGTGAGTCCTACTGACTGCACAGGATTAAGTCAGATTTTAAGAGGATGGGGCATTCTGGTGTGTGCCCAGGGTGTCGGGGCTGCAGAGGGAAGCCAGGCTTTGCAGAAGGAGTCTCCTCTTACTATAGAGAGAGCAAAATGGGAAAGCGGGAGTTGGGGCATTCATCTTTGAACTTCAATTAACAAGCCAAAATTTTAATTTTCAAGTTTTTTTGAACTTTAAGAATGAAAGAGAATGCATATTCAAATCTGAGACACTGGCATACTGCAGGTACTGTGTTACCTGAACTATGTTTACGGTGGCTGGCTAAGTTCGTATAATCATCCCTGGCAAGCTCTACTGAACTTCACGGCTATAGATCTAAGTAGATTTAGGATATGGAAATGGAAATGAACTTTTGGCCTAGGGTACAGTATGGACTTGGAGCTGCTTAAGTAAGGCCCTGTCCTGAGCCATGTCAGAGGGCATTAAACGTTGACCCCAGGCTTGGCAATTAATGGATTAAGGGGTTAGACTCCCCCCACTCCCAGCCAAATTTAGCCTGTGTCCTGTTTTTGGACTGGCCACCAACTAAGAATAGTTTTTACATTTTTAAAGGGTTGGAAAACAAACAAACAAATAAAGAAGAATATGCAACATAGAGCATGTGTGACCCCCAAAGCCTAAAATATTACTATTTGGATCTTTACAGAAAAAATTTGCTGACCTGGGAGAAAACACTTCCTTCTCTCCACATTCCCACCTCAGCCCACCAACACTGTGCCTTTCTTTGAGAAGTGCTGGGTAAAGAGCTTTAACTTCTCTCTCACCCCTCCCCCAGAGAAATGAATGGCTAATGATTGCTGAGAAGCACCATAGGTTGGGTCCTGTCCCACATAATGAGAGCTGGCGCTACTATGCCCCAAAAGGAGAGGTCAGCTCTTTCCTTCCCACTGTACTGGCCCCTGCTTTGCCTGGTGAGTGGGTTTATGAGATCATGTCTGGACAAGGGTCTACTTGACCAAGTCAGCACTCCCCACTGGCAAGTCCCTTAGTCCAGGCTTCTGTGGAGGTAAGAGTAGGGAACCACAATTTCGCTTTGGGTCCAAGCTGCATTTTTCATGTAACTCTTACCCATGACCCCCAGGGGGCTGCTGTGCATAATCCTGGCCCATCAATAAAGTGATGTCAGGATTCTTAGCTGGTGACTCACGGCTGCCTTCACATGACAAGAAGTCAGTTGGGTAGGCAGGCTCCATCTTCCAATGGTTTTGTTCACGTGCATGGCTCCTTGAAGCTCTTGTACAGATGGAAAATTGAGGAAACTCTTTTGTGGAGGTCTTATCTTTCTCTTAGAGATTCACATTTTGTTATAAAGAACATAGTGATTATATAATTAAGTTTTTAGAATTAGACACACTCGGGCTCAAGCACCAGCCAGCTGAGTCACTTACTGTCCTTATCAACCTTTGGCAAATTCCTTTAACCTCTCTGTGACTCAGTTTTTTCATCTGTTAAATGGGGTTAATAAATAGTACTATTATAGATAGCATGCTTTTGAATGCCATTTACAGAAAGCTCAACTAAAAAATGGCTAAACAATAAAATAATTTATTGCCTCACATACCTGGTAGTTCAGAAGTTAGGCAGACTTAAGGGTTGGTTGATTCAGCAGTGCCATTAAGGACTTCCATTCTTTTTATTTTTCTGCTCCGCCATCAACAGTGTCAGCTTCTTCCTACAGAATAGGAATGTAGAGTGTTTTGGTTTTTTCAGTTGTCACTAACTACCAACTTGAAGACTCAGTTACAGGGCAGACTAAACCTAATGTGGGGTGCTGAAAGGGGAAAGGGGTGGACTGCAGTGGTCTCTGTTAGTGCCTCATCCACATCCCCTCACCCTTATTACATCAGGGCACAGTGGCTCAACTTCCAACTGCCAGAACAGGCACTTTTTTTTTTTTTTTTTTTTTTTTTTTTTTGCGGTACGTGGGCCTCTCACTGTTGTGGCCTCTCCCGTTGCAGAGCACAGGCTCCGGACGCGCAGGCTCAGTGGCCATGGCTCGCGGGCCTATCCGCTCCGCGGCATGTGGGATCTTCCCGGACCGGGGCACGAACCCGTGTCCCCTGCATTGGCAGGCGGACTCGCAACCAGTGCGCCACTAGGGAAGCCCATGAACAGGCACTTCTTTACCTGACAGCTTTATCTGGCTTCTACAGCCCATATCAGGACAGAAGAGCCAGGGTGTAACACATCCATCCACCTAGCTCCCTCAAGAAAGATAGCATGGAAGCATTCTATTCCAGCCCCCAAAGTTTCCCAGGCAGGTTTAACACCAGTGGCTCACTCTGCTAGCTGACTCAGTAAGGTGCCCTGTTTGGACTGCCTTCTATCTCTGTCTTATTTCTGCATTTCCTGTGCCTTCAAACCCCTGTTCCTGAGTCTGGTTTTTCTAGACACCTACCTAAGACGGTTACCTTCAAAGCAGCTAGGAAACCACCTGATTACTTTAAAAACTTATAACCCAGGAGAAAGAAACAAGCATTTATCATGCCTATCCTATATAGGATAAAATTACCTTAATAAATATTTGACAAGAAGAAGTCTTTTTACATAAGTCCTCTAGCTGATATATGGAGAAAAGATTGAATTAAATCTCCTCATTTGCAACCACTAAAGAATTATTGAATCTAGGTAATGATCATCAATGACTTCTAACCTCAAAACAGAGAGACAACTGGATATCCTGATATACCTTCTATTGGAAGTACATAACACCATAGTCTTGTGGTGGCATAGTCTTGTCCCCCAAAATTCAGTGCTGAATCTGATCAAGCCTCTAGACCTATTACCAGTTCACAGGAAATGCAAGGAATAAGGAACATGTTAAACCCCACTCCAGAGAGGCAATCGGCAAAATCCAAACTGAGCACTCCACAGGACAAACCAACCAAGTTCTTCTACAAAAAAAGAAAATTAATCACAAGAAAGAAAAAGGAAATAGAGAGGAGAATCAATAGACTTAAAGAGACATATTGAGACTTCCCTGGTGGTCCAGTGGGTAAGACTCCATGCTCCCAATGCAGGGTGCCCAAGGTTTGATCCCTGGTCAGAGAACTAGATTCCACATGCCACAACTAAGAAGTCTGCATGCCACAACTAAAGATCCCGCATGCCGCAACGAAGATCCCGAATGCCACAACTAAAGACCCAGCGCAGCCAAAATAAATAAATAATAAATAAATTTGAAAAAAGAGAGAGACATATTAACCAGCTGGAATGATGAAACTTTTTTGGATTATCCATTAGGGCAAGGGAAATAGAGGGGGTGAGAAGAAATGAAGAGGGGAGAACAGAGGGGGAGAGCCAAGACGAGATCTTTGTCCTCTTTTCAAGTAACTTGTCCTTTAGAGAAAAGACTGTTTATTCAATGAGATTTACCTACTAATTAACTAGTTGTTACAGCAGAACAGCTTCTTCCCATCAGAGAGGGAAAAGAGATGAGAAATGGAGTTGGAGCAGGCTTTGAAAATGAGAATGCAAACTTAAAGAGTATTTGGTATTCTATTTTTAAAGTATATTTAAACCCAACCTAGAAACCCTGGAGTTTATAAGATCTTGCTGGGAAAGGTGGGGTTTCTAAGCTATTTATTATAAAAACCTTCTTGTCTTTGCCCTCTCCTCTGCTTTTCTTCTTATTTCCTTCTTACAAAGAAGAGACAATTTCTCCCTTTTCCTGTGAGCAAAGCATCCATTCATCTCTGAGGAAACAGCACCTGTGCCCCAGTGAGGCTCATGGAGCTGAGATGCAAGGACCTCTTCTGACATCAGAGAGAGTGTGAATGTAAAAGCTTTCTGTGTGCTTATTTGAGGGGCGGCTTTTCTGAGTTGCTGGCTTGCTTTCTAAGGCAAGAAAGGAGACTGTATTAGTTAGCATAAATACTTGCTTCAGCATTCCCCCCATTTATTCTACCTGAGCAGGTGCATGGTCCTTTAATCATAACTGTCAAGAAAGGAAACCTTGCAATTTCCATCATTTAAAAAAAGACAGAAAGATGAAATAGAGAGAAGGGGTGAAGGAGAAGAACACAGTATGAGAAAAAGATACATATACTGAAAGATAGGGAGTTGGGGAGAAAGCGGGGTCAGGGCCAGAAAGGAGGAAAAGGCTTTTACATTTTTCTTTGAGCTTTTTGTGAATAACAGCTCATTGGCTAGACAAAGATGGTTTAAAAAGATTTATCTCACAGATAGTGTGGGAGACTAAAGGCCTTCCAGAATGCTCAAAACATAAAGGAAGAATATTCAAGAGAAAGAATTCATTTCAATTACAAGCTATTCACATTCATCCCTCTTCACCTTCTGAGGGAGGTAGATATTGTAGGGGACTCTATTTTTTTTTGACTGAGCACATACGGGGATACATTTTACAGAAGCCTAGGAGCGGGGGACATAAGTTGCTTTATAAGAAATGAGATAGAGGGATAGAAAGATCTAGAGGAGCACAGAAAGTTGTGGAGAAGACACGGGAGAGGAAGCATGAAGAGACGGTAGACACATGCACATGCACGTAATACATATGCAGAGAGAGAGAGAGAGAGAGAGAGAGAAAGAAACTGAGAAAGTTCAAGGCAGACCTGGGTGAGAGCACGACAAGGACAGGTGCTTTTGGTTTGCAGGAGTAAAGTGCAAAAACCCAAAGAGAGGGACAATCACCTCCAGCTTAACCTCCAGTTAGAAAAATGTGCCAAACTTTTCTCTTGTCTCACCATGCAGAGGGAGAACATATTTTATCAGGGAGCCATCCAATGAGAAATCTGATCTCTTAGTGAGAAAGTTATTGCAGTTCTCTGCTGTGCTCACCCAAACCCTTGAGGCAGCTAAGCAACCACTGGTTGGGTTGTCACAAGTTGTTAAACTTATCTCACAAATTATCAACATCAAAATTATAAAATCGCAATTTAGCCAACGCATCATCAGTGGGTTAGGCAGCTGCCATTATGCATTCAGCTCCATTCTAGATTCACTCCTGTAGTTTGATAGAGAGGGGTTTCTACTTGACTCATTGAACACTTGAGCAGTCAGAGCTATACCAACTATCTGATACTACAAGACCTCTCCATTTTTAAAAGTCAATGTACCAAAAGGCGACTCTTTCATTTATGATAGAAAGGCATTGCATCATTTAGCCCAGGTGTTATTTACATGGCTGTCAGGAGAAGTAAGATTTACAATGGCCCAACATGCCAAAACCTTACCTGATGTCTGGCATGCTCAATAAAATGTCCTTAATACTCCTTGCTGTAATTTACAGTATGAAATCAAAAGGAATGAGGGTATTTTTAAAGTCCTTATGACTGACTGATGCCTATATCAAATAATCTGCTTTGAAAGATAGTCACAAATGATTTTCCCACCATTAAGAAGGAATCATGCTACAAATAAGAGAACTCAGAGAAAGCAAGTATAACAAACATAACAAATCACTACCGAAGTGAAATGTATTAGAAAAAAATACAAATCCAGTAGAAAATTCTCTCTAGAGGGCATGGACTTGAGCACTATGTAGATATTTATTTATTTTACTTGTGTCTGATCTATTGTACTTCCAAAACTATGATGAGGAGTTTAAAAGCATCATATATACAAAAAAAAACATTGTATAGAAAAGTAGGTAAATTAATAAGTTAAATACATAAGCTATTGTGAAACAACTCTGTTAAGCATTACATATAGTACTAGCAACAAAGGCAAAAAGAGAATAAGTAAGAGGGCTTACAAATGACTCATTCCTAATACAAAAAAAATACTGAATACATATATAAATAAATCTTTGTAGAAATAAGTTCTTCAGGAGAGAACATTTTCCTTGTATAAAATTCTATGAGATATTTACCACATACATCCTCATCCAAAAACCATAAAACAACACAATATCTTCAACATCCTTCTTATTGGATCCAATGTCTGGGAGACTTTTTCTATAAGAATAGTCACTAATTCTTGGGCATAAAGCAAATTACTGAAATGTTTATAACCTCCAAAATTCAGTTTGGGGAATTATGTCAAGCATTCTTTTTGCAACAATGCTAAATCTTCACAGGTTTCAAAAACAAACTGATTTCTGTCCCACCACCCAGCTTTTCCTACCTCTTCAGAGAAGGGTCTCAGTAAGTAATGAGAGGACTCACAAATTTGGGATGGTGGGAGGTATGGTGGTGAGAGAGACAAGCAACACCAGGAATCCAGCTATTGCAAATACTATCATGCATCCTTGTAAAGTAAAAACTGAGCTAAACTTAAAGGAGCTTCCTAAAATCCTAGAAAATCAGTATTAGCCAAACAATCAAATCAAAGTATTGGAACTGATTTTTGCAGCGGGGGGAGCAACTGTTCATTATCTTTTGTCATGGAGGTTCATTTGATAGAGCATGAATGTCTTTCATCTTTACCACTTCTCAATTCAGACACTGCTCAATTGGGTTAACAGAAACTTTTAAGGTTTTGATAGTCTTTTAATTCATCTGCACAAACAGGGACAGTTGGAATTCAATTTTGTAAAGTATGATATGGCCATTTAAAAAAGCTTTCCTTTTATTCTCCCTGAACTCATTTTTGGCATCTTATTAACATTTTCCAAATTGAATGAATCTGTCCCTTTGTGTTAGCAGATAACTTAAGAACAGGGAGAGACCAGCAGTCATTAGTAATTTATCGTCCTTGCTGATAAATTGGAACCTGGGCTGCCCAGAACATTAAGTTATAAGGGCAGCAGAGACATCTCAAGAGTCAGTGATGCAGACTGAATGATGTCACAGCACACTCTGCTTCCTCCAAGTGCATCAGCCAGCCGAGGACTTTCCTTTCACTCCTTCAACTCTGCAGAAGTTCACAATCACATGCGTTTTTCCCAGACAGCTCTGCTAAGTTACCATGTCTTGACATAGTTGTAAACTATTCAAACAAAATAAGGAAAAATAGCTACAAAAACTAACAAAGCAAAGAAATGAGAGGAACCACTTTTTCACATACATAAAATGCATCCATATATACGAGAAAAGAACTTGTCACAAATATATAGGAATATCGTGGACATTGCTTTATTTTTTATTTACTTATTTTTTAACATCTTTATTGGAGTATAATTGCTTTACAGTGTTGTGTTGGCTTCTGCTGTATAACAAAGTGAATCAGCTATGTGCATACGCATATCCCTATATCCCCTCCCTCTTGCGTCTCCCTCCCACCCTACTTATCCCACCCCTCTAGGTGGTCGCAAAGCACCGAGCTGATCTCCCTGTGCTTTGCAGATGCTTCCCACTAACTATCTATTTTACATTTGGTAGTGTATATATGTCAATGCTACTCTCTCACTTCGTCCCAGCTTACCCTTCCCCCTCCCCGTGTGCTCAAGTCCATTCTCTAAGTCTGTGTCGTTATTCCTGTCCTGCCCCTAGGTTCATCAGAACCATTTTAATTTTTTTAGATTCCATATATATGCGTTAGCATGTGGTATTTGATTTTCTCTCTCTGACTTACTCCACTCTGTATGACAGAATCTAGGTCCATCCAACTCACTACAAATAGCTCAATTTCATTTCTTTTTATGGCTGAGTAATATTCCATTGTATATATGTGCCACATCTTCTTTATCCATTCATCTGTTGATGGACACTTAGGTTGCTTCCATGTCCTGGCTACTGTAAATACAGCTGCAATGAACTTGTGGGACATGACTCTTTTTGAATTATGGTTTTCTCAGGGTATATGCCCAGTAGTGGCATTGCTGGGTCATACGGTAGTTCTATTTTTAGTTTTTTAAGGAACCTCCATACTGTTCTCCATAGTGGCTGTACCAATTTACATTCCCACCACAGTGCAAGACGGTTCCATTTTCTCCACACCCTCTCCAGCATTTATTGTTTGTAGATTTTCTGATGATGCCCATTCTAAGTAGTGTTAGGTGATACCTCATTGTAGTTTTGATTTGCATTTCTCTAATGATTTGTGATGTTGAGCATCTTTTCATGTGTTTGTTGGCAATCTGCATATCTTCTTTGGAGAAACGTCTATTTAGGTCTTCTGCCCATTTTTGGACTGGGTTGCTTGTTTTTTGATGTTGAGCTGCATGAGCTGCTTGTTTATTTTGGAGATTAATCCTTTGTCAGTTGCTTCATTAGCAAATATTTTCTCCCATTCTGAGTGTTGTCCTTTCAGTCTTGTTTATGGTTTTCTTTGCTGTGCAAAAGCTTTTAAGTTTCATTCGGTCCCATTTGTTTATTTTTGTTTTTACTTCCATTACTCTAGGAGGTGGGTCAAAAAGGATCTTGCTGTGATTTATGTCATACAGTGTTCTGCCTATGTTTTCCTCTAAGAGTTTGATAGTGTCTGGCCTTACATTTGGGTCTTTAACCCATTTTGAATTTATTTTTGTGTATGGTGTTAGGGAGTGTTCTAATTTCATTCTTTTACATGTACCTGTCCAGTTTTCCCAGCACCACTTATTGAAGAGGCTTTGATTTCTCCATTGTATATTCTTGCCTCCTTTATCAAAAATAAGGTGACCATATGTGTGTGGGTTTATCTCTGGGCTTTCTATCCTGTTCCATTGATCTATATTTCTGTTTTTGTGCCAGTACCATATTGTCTTGATTACTATAGCTTTGTAGTATAGTCTGAAGTCAAGGAGCCCGATTCCGCCAGCTCCATTTTTCTTTCTCAAGATTGCTTTGGGTCTTTTGTGTTTCCATACAAATTGTGAAATTTTTTGTTCTAGTTCTATGAAAAATGCCATTGGTAGTTTGATAGGGATTGCACTGAATCTGTAGATTGCTTTGGGTAATTAGTCATTTTCACAATGTTGATTCTTCCAATCCAAGAACATAGTATGTCTCTCTATCTGTTTGTGTCATCTTTAATTTCTTTCATCAGTGTCTTATAGTTTTCTGCATACAGGTCTTTTGTCTCCTTAGGTAGGTTTATTCCTAGGTATTTTATTCTTTTTGTTGCAGTGGTAAATG
>NC_041218.1:53088501-53091532 GCF_002837175.3 Physeter macrocephalus
CTTCTTTTCCTATTTGGATTCCTTTTATTTCTTTTTCTTCTCTGATTGTTGTGGCTAAAACTTCCAAAATTATGTTGAATAATAGTGGTGAGAGTGGGCAACCTTGTCTTATTCCTGATCTTAGAGGAAATGGTTTCAGTTTTTCAACATTGAGAACAATGTTGCCTGTGGGTTTGTCACATATGGCCTTTATTATATTGAGGTAGGGTTCCTCTATGCCTACCTTCTGAAGAGTTTTTATCATAAATGGGTGTTGAACTTTGTCTATAGCTTTTTCTGCATCTATTGAGATGATCATATGGTTTTATCCTTCAATTTGTTAATATGGTGTATCACATTGATTGATTTGTGTATATTGAAGAATCCTTGCATTCCTGGGATAAACCCCACTTGCTCATGGTGTATGATCCTTTCCATATGCTGTTGGATTCTGTTTGCTAGTATTTTGTTGAGGATTTTTGCATCTATGTTCATCAGTGATACTGGTTCGTAGTTTTCTTTTTTTGTGACATCTTTTTCTGGCTTTGGTATCAGGGTGATTGTGGCCTTGTAGAATGAGCTTGGGAGTGTTCCTCTCTCTGGTATATTTTGGAAGAGTTTGAGAAGGATAGGTGTTAGCTCTTCTCTAAATGTTTCATAGAATTCGCCTGTGAAGCCATCTGGTCCTGGGCTTTTGTTTGTTGGAAGATTTTTAACCACAGTTTCAATTTCAGTGCTTGTGACTGGTCTGTTTATATTTTCTATGTCTTCCTGGTTCAGTCTCAGAAGGTTGTGCTTTTCTAAGAATTTGTCCATTTCTTCCAGGTTGTCCATTTTATTGGCATAGAGTTACTTGTATTAATCTCTCCTGATCGTTTGTATTTCTGCAGTGTCAGTTGTTACTTCTCCTTTTTAATTTCTAATTCTGTTGATTTGAATCAGCTGTTAACATTATGGTTAACCTTATGGGGATTCCCTTATATGTTATTTGTTGCTTTTCTCTTGATGCTTTTAATATTTTTTCTTTGTATATAATTTTTGGTAGTTTGATTAATATGTGTCTCAGCGTGTTTCTCTTTGGGTTTATCCTATATGGTACTCTCTGTGCTTCCTGGACTTGACTGCCTTTTTCCTTTCCCATGTAGGGAAGTTATTGACTATAATCTCTTCAAATATTTTCTCAGACCCTTTCTTTTTCTCTTCTTCATCTGGAACTCCTATAATTCGAATGTTGGTGCATTTAATGTTGTCCCAGACTGTCTTCAATTCTTTTCATTCTTTTTTCTTTATTCAGCTCCCTTGCAGTTATTTCCATTATTTTATCTTCCAGCTCACTTATCCATTCTTCTGCCTCAGTTATTGTGTTGATTCCTTCTAGAGTATTTTTAATTTCAGTAATTGTGCTGTTCATCACTCTGTTTACTCTTTAGTTCTTCTAGATCCTTGTTAAATGTTTCTTGTATTTTCTCCATTGTATTTCTGAGATTTTGGATGATCTTTACTATCATTACTCTGAATTCTTTTTCAGGTAGGTTGCCTATTTCATCTTCATTTATTTGGTCTTGTAGGTTTCACCTTGCTCCTTCATCTGTAACATATTTGTTTGTAGTTTCATTTTTTTTTTTTTTTTGGATAGGTGATGCTGTATTCCTGTCTTACTGGTTGTTTGGCGTGAGACGTCCAGCACTGGAGTTGGCAGGCAGTTGGATAGAACTGGGTCTTGGTGCTGAGATGAATACCTCCAGGAGGCCTCACTCCAATTGATATTCCCTGGGGTCTGAGGTTCTCTGTTAGTCCAGTGGTTTGGACTCGGAGCTCCCACCACACGAGCTCGGGCCCGACCTCCGGCCTGGGAACAAACATCCTGCGAGCTTTGTGGCATGGTTTAAAAAAAAGAAAGGGCTTCCCTGGTGGCGCAGTGGTTGAGAGTCCGCCTGCCAATGCAGGGGACACGGGTTCGTGCCCCGGTCAGGGAGGATCCCACCTGCCGCGGAGTAGCTAGGCCCGTGAGCCGTGGCCGCTGAGCCTGTGCATCCGGAGCCTGTGCTCCAAAACGGGAGAGATCATGGCAGTGAGAGGCCCATGTACCACAAAAAAAAACTAATAATAATAAAATAAAATAAAAGGGAAAGGAAGAAAGAAAGAACAAAAGGAGCAGTATAATATCAAAGAATAAAAAACAAAATAGAGAGGGGATTAAGGGCACCGCGTAAAGGAGCTCCAGAAACGGGCGCGAGCCGCGGCTGTCGGCATGGACAGCAGAGACGGGCGTGGGATGCTAGGGTTGCTGCTGCCACCACCAAGAGGCCTGTGTGCGAGCACAGGTCACTCTCCACACCGCCCCTCCCGGGAGCTCGTGCAGCCCGCCACTGCCGGGGTCCCGGGATCCAAGGACAGCTTCCCCGGGAGAAAGCGTGGCACGCCTCGGGCCGGTGCAGCGTCACGTGGGCCCCTGCCGCCGCAGGCTCGCCCCGCATCCGTGCCCCTCCCTCCCCCCCAGCCTGTGCCAGAGCCCCTGAATCAGCTGCTCCTTTAACCCCGTCCTGTCTGAGCGAAGGGCAGACGCCCTCGGACGACCTACACGCAGAGGCGGGGCCAAGTCCAAAGCTGAACCCCAGGAGCTGTGCGAACAAAGAGGAGAGGGGGAGGTATTTCCCAGCAGCCTCAGAAGCAGCGGATTAAAACTCCACAATCAACTTGAAGTGCCCTGCATCAGTGGAAAACCTGAATAGACAGCGAAATATCCCAAGTTGAGGAGGTGGACTTTGGGAGCAAGATATACTATTATTTTCCCCTTTTTTCTTATTTTGAGTGTGTATGTGTGTGCTGCTGTGTGAGATTTTGTCTGTATAGCTTTGTTTCCACCATTTGTCCTAGGGTTAGACCGACCGGTTTTGGGGGGTTTTTTTAATAGAAATTTTTCTTCTTAATAATTATTTTTATTTTTTTATTTTTTATTTTAATAACTATATTTTATTCTACTTTATTTTTTCTTCTCCCTTTCTTTCTTCCTTTCTTCCCTCCTTCCCTCCTTTCTTCCTTCCTTCCTCCC
>NC_041218.1:53096221-53097697 GCF_002837175.3 Physeter macrocephalus
CAATAAAATAAAATTAGAAAAATAAAAGATTTATTAGGAAAAATAAAAATGAAGGTAAAACAGAACCCTGATGTAAAAGAGGAAAAAAAGAAAAAAGAAAAAAAAAGCCTTGGCTATGAGGGCAGAGTTTAGGCGGGGGTGGAACTTAGGCACAGGCGGGGTTTAGGGTGGGGTGGGACCTAGGCGGGTGGGGGGGTGACGTTTGAGCGTGGGGCAGGGCGTAGGTGGGGGGACATTCAAGCGTGGGGCGGGCCCTCTGCTTACGACATGCGCAGAAGGGGAGAGACAGCACGTGGAAAGGAGGGCCTCTGGGATGTGGGGTTCTGGAGTTTGGAGGTAGGTCTCTGAGTGAGGGTGTGTGGGTGGGGTTTAGGCCCAGCGCGTTTGATGGGGTCTCCGAGTGTAGAGGTGGGGCCCTGGTGGGGGTGTAGGGGTGGGGCTTGGGTTCTGCGCGGCAGGAGGGAGGCTCCGAGGACACAGCATTAGGCTCATGAGCCCAACAGGCTCCCCAGTGCCTAAGTGGACAGGGAAAGCACTGGCTGCATTCCCTTCCATTCCTTTGTGCCCCTCCCCCCCATCTCCCCCAGGGTCTCCCCCATCACCACTGGACCCCTAACTACGGGTGGATCCTGCTGGGTGTAGGAACTCCTCCTCTCCCCCAGCCACCCCTTGAGGTGCCGGTCCTAGAGGTCCGGCCTTTACTTTTGCTCCCTCTCCCTCCCTTCCATTCCCTCAGGACCCGTGCAGCTGGAGGGGGCCTCCGTGGGCAGGAGATCAGGCCCAGGATCTCAGCAGGTTCCTGGGCGCCCAAGTGGGCAGGGGAAACCTGGCCATGCTCCCTTTTGATCCTCTGCCCTCCCAGTGGTTCCTCAATTTTCCCCTTCGGGTGTGGGATCCCTTCTCCTCTCCCAGCTGCCCTTCAGGGGCGCCAGTCCTGTCCCACCTCCACTTCTCCTCCCTTTCACTCCCCCCACACCCCTTGTCCTACCCAGTTGCTGGGGGTTCCTCCTGTCCCCTTAGGTGTCTGTGGTCCCCCACCAGTGCCTGGTAGGTGCCCTAGTTGTGAGGAGACGTGAATTCTGCATCCTCTTAGTATGCCATCTTGACTGCCCCCTCCACTGCTTCATGAGTACGAGCCTTACCATGACCCTTATCTCTCCAGCTTCATCTTATACCTGCCCCGCTTCCCACTGGTCACTGTGCTCCAACCACCCTGGCCTTCCTCTGCTCCTCCAATATTCCAACCGCATTCTCCACCCAGGGCCTTTGCACTCACTATTCCTGTGCAAGGAAACATACCCCTGCAGATCCCCACTCAGGGGCTCCTTCTCATTTTTCCAGTCTCAGAGCAAATGTCCACTTTTCATAAAACCTATCACCGGGGCTTCCCTGGTGGCGCAGTGGTTGCGCGTCCGCCTGCCGATGCAGGGGAACCGGGTTCGCGCCCCGGTCTGGGAGGATCCCGCGTGCCACGGA
>NC_041218.1:53097707-53126155 GCF_002837175.3 Physeter macrocephalus
CGTCCGGAGCCTGTGCTCCGCAACGGGAGAGGCCACCACAGAGGGAGGCCCGCATACCACAAAAAAAAAAAAAAAACAAACAAACAAACATAAAACCTATCACCGATCCCTTCTCTCACATGTAGGTGGACTTGGCTCCTTCTGAGGGCTATGAGGAAAGGATCTGCTCCAGGTCTCTCTCTTTGGCATAAATGGCTATTTTCTCTTTGTGTCTTCATGTGGTTTTCCCTCTGTATGTCTGTCTGCAAAGTTCCCCTTTTTATAAGAACACTAGTCATAATGGGTTAGAGCCTAACTTCATGACCTTACCTTAATTACCTCTCTAAAGACCCTATTTCCAAATAAGTCCATATTCTGAGGTCCTGAGGACTAGGACTTCAACATAAGATTTTTTGGGGGAACATAATCCATCCCATAACATCAGATCTTAAGTACCTTAAGGTCAAGAACGCATCCCATTTGTTGTTGTAGTTTCAATGCTTAGCATAATCCAGGACTTAAAGTTTATTGAATTAATTAATAAGGCTCTTTCCCAAGGGCTAGTCATCTGTTAATTTAAGAACTTGTATTTTGATCTCAACTGTATTTTTTTTTAACACTGAGAGAACTTAGGCCCCTGATAAAAGTTCAAAATTTTCTGAATGTGAAATTTACACACTTTTGTTGCAAGAGACATTGATTATTCTGGCAAAGCTGGGAAAGTTCAAGACCTAGAACAAAACCTAGAATTCACAGGAGAAGTTTGATAAGGATCTTAATTAAAATACCTGATATCCCCAAAGAAATTTTCTCACATATTATCACACTGTGTCCTCAAATCTCCCATTTATTCATCAAATAATTGTCAAGTGCCTATTATTTCCTGGGTGTAGCATTAAACACTAAGGGTATAATCCTGAACAAAACTCTGTTCCTGACCTCAAGGAGGTTAAGTCAGGGAAGGAGGCAAATCAATCAAGAAACAGCACTGTGCATAGCCAATGTCAGGCCTGGCCATAGCCAGGATAGATGTCAATATCCTATAAAGAGAGATTAAGACACTTACATTATATGTTTTTCTGATGACAATCATAGGGTTCCTGTATCATCCATCCTTTAAACAAATAAGGAACCATCTAGGGGCAAAACAGTGGTTCCTTAAATACAACATGTGTACTATGTTACAGGAGTAAAACTCAGCTCTCAACTCTGTGACTTCAGTTCTCTCCACACTATGTGACTGGGCCAATTAGAAGCAGGGAAAGAAAGCCTTCCCTGCTACTAACAGCAGTAACAGCTGTTACTCACTGAGAACTATACCAGTAGTTCCGTGGGAAAAAAAAAGTCTCGCCTATCTAGAACAGAAATTTCTCTCAGGAGCAATGGAAAACTACGGTCCAATAACTTTTGTGTAAGTCTTTACCCAGCAACGTATCTAGAACACCACCTAGAAGTTAGATGTAAATTTTCTTTAAAAGCTGTCATGGATGTCAAAAAGTCAATGAACCTTTTCATAGGACTTTTTCACATGACTCAGTGCATAGCAGAGCCCCACAGATCCCCCTTGAAACCAAACCTTACATAACATTTATAAACTATAACTTAACCCATCTTAGAGGGGTTAAGAGAAAGTTTGCTGTAAGAAAAGGGTAATTTCAGAATAATTTTTATTTGTTCTGAGTTTGCTTTTTAATTGGAGGGAATACAGAGCCCTCAGCTCCTCTTTCCTCTCCCATCACCTTCTCTTAATATCAGAAATGCCTCCATAATTCTCTCTCTTCAAAACTCTTATTTAAAAAACAAACAAACAAACAGAAAACCACTCCCTTTACCCCAGTTCATGAATATGAAGGACACCAAAAAATGAAATGTTAAAGGCATGCCTTTCAAATCCACACACATTTACAGAGTACCCACTAGGCTGACTGAGCTAGCTGATCCTCCTTGGACTGTAAAAAGAAATAAAACCTGGAGCCTGACCTCAAGATTCTGACATCTGGAAGATGAATGTGCACAAACAGGCATAGTGCATGACAGAGATGTGCAAAACCTAGGTAAGGTTATCACCAACTCCTCCAGATAATTGTTCATTTAAACGCCCACAGCTAAGGTGGCGTGCATCCACCAGCTGTAAATACCACTGTGCAGTAATCCTGCAATCAGAGACAATGAAGGGGGACCCATTAAAAACTTAAAACAATGGAAGCCTCTCCTCAGCCTCTGATGGAACTTGGGAAAAGGTAAAGTGGAGATAAGGTGGGCAATGACAAATTAATAGTAGAACTGGTGGTTTCCTGACACAGAGCTGCATTGATGTGACCACATTGTGGGAAATACCTGGTTTAAAAAATAAATGTAGCTAGTGATCCCTCTGTATCTGAAATGGACATGTTGTAGGTATGAGTCAGAAATCAGGACTAGGAGATCTGATAAGAAGGTTCAGAACTATTTTGGCCAATTCAACTTTTTCAATTATTGAACAAATATGATATCAAAAGCAGATACTCTGCTAGGCACTGGGTGTACTGTGGAAGGTGTTCCAGTTATATATTGCTGCATTACAAACTACCCCAAAGTTGGCAGCTTAAAAGAATGTATTATTACATTTCATGGTTCTCAGCAGGGTTGACTGGGCTCAGCGAGGCTCCTCGTGTTTGGGGTCTTTCATGTAGCTGCAGTCAGATAGCAGGTGGGGCTGGACATTGAAGGTGAGAGCTCATCTGAGCTGGTGGACTAGAGTGCATTCTTCTCTCCGTGTGGTCTGGGCTTCCTCACAGCATGGTGTTCCAGAGTAGTTGGACTTCTCATATGGCAGCTCCCCCTCTCAGTGAGAGAAGAAGCAAAGTATTCATGGCCATTTTTAATCCACCACAGAAGGACTCTCTGAGGAGGTCAGTTTATACTGCAGTCTTAACTATGAGAAGTACCAACAATGAAAATAATAGTGAAGAGCATTTTAGGCAGAAGCCCTATCCATGTTCCTGAGCATATTTCTGGTCTGTATATGGCACAGATACTGTGCATCAGTCACATTTTACGTGCCCATTACCCCAGTGAGGGACACCTGGATCACCTATCACTTCCTAGAGTGATATCTAATCAGAAGTAGCACTACTGGGTCATAGAGGATACAAGTGTTTAATTGACTTGGCTCATTTCTACCAGATTGCACTCCTGAATAACTCCTACTGATTTGTATAACCACCAGCAGTGTACAAGGGTTCCTATAGCTCCACATTCCTACCCATGTTTAACATTGTCCAATTTTCTAGTTATTGCCAATCTGATACAAGTAAAGCAGTATTTCATTGTATTTTCATTTGCATTTATCTGAACACTAATAAGTTTGAGCATCTCCTTGCAAGCATTTCAGCCATTTGCAGTTCATCTTCTATGAATTGCATGTTTATAAACTTTGTCCATTTTTCCATTGAGGTTACTGTCTTTTCTTGTTAATTTAGAAAATCATTTATTTTAGTTATTAGTTTTTTGTCAGTTTGAGACATTGCAAATATCTTCTCCAAATCTGTCCTTTGTGAACGTTGTCCATGGTTTCCTCCTTAGAATAGAAATCCTTATTTTTTAATACAATCAAACCTATGGGTTCTTTGCTTTATGAATTACATTCTGGAGATTTAAGAAGTCCTTCTCCCATCCCTGGGTTATAAAAATAGTCTACATTATCTTCACAGTTCTACCTTTATATGAAATTAGAGAAATATGGAGTTCAAACATATGGTGTTAGTAGAGATCCAGTTTCACTTTTTTCCAAATAGTAAGCCAACTTTCCTAACATAATTTATTAAACAATCCATCCTTTCCCTATTGATTTTGTTTTCCATAACTCTTTTATTTTTTCTATTGTCTGTTCTGTCTATAGTTATTTTTCCTTGTACATTCTGCATCTCAACTTTGCTTTCTGTTTCCTTTGATCAAAGTTGCCATATCCATTCATTCACTAAATTCTTTCAAAAGAAACAGCTTTTGATTTTGTTAATCTTCTCTAATTTTATTTTTGTTGCTGTTTTCTTGCTCATTTTTTAACCATGTTCCCTTCTTGGTTTTGGGGTTTCACTCTTTTAAAAAAAAAATTCTTGAATTATCAGCTTAGATAAGCTTAATGTTTTTCTTCCTGATAAAAGTGTTTACAACTATAGATTACTTTGTAAGTGCTCCTTTAGCCATGTTCTACAAATGCTGACATGCAGTATTTTGATTGTCCTTCAGTTCTAACTATTCTGTAATTTTTCTTATAATTTCTTTTTAACCCAAGGCTTATTTGGGCATGGGTTATTTAGTTTCCAGATAAAGGAAATATTTTTAGCCATATTTGTGTTACTAGTTTCTATTCTTGTTGCATTAAAATTAACAAACATAGACTGCATAATACTGATTCTTTGGATTTTATCAGGTCTATTACACTCTCAAATTTAAAAATTCTTTTTGTAAATTCAAAATTTTCTATTTTTTCTGAGATACTCTTTTTTTTCTAATTTGTGAGTTTTTAGTTTCCCATGGTTGCTAGAACAAATTACCAAAAACTTGGTCGCTTAACACAATAGTAATTTATTATCTCACAGTTCAGGAGGCTAGAAGTCTAAAATCCACTTCATTGAACCAAAATCAAGGTATTGAAGGACTCTCTCTAGTGGCTCTAAGGGAAAATTTGTTTCTTGCCTCTTCCAGCCTCTGGGGGCTGCTGGCATTCCTTGGCTTATAGCCATACCACTCCAATTTCTGCCTTCTGGTCACATTGCCTTCTCCTCTTCTCTATCAACTCCCCCTCTATCCCTCTCTTATAAGGGCACTTAAGATGGAAATTAGGGCTCACCAGAATAATCCAGGAGACTCTCTCCATCTGAAAAATCCTTAACCACATCTGAAAAAAAATCTTTTTTTTTCTATACAAGGTAAAATCCATAGGTTCCAGGCATTAGGATGTGGATATCTTCATGGGGGCTATTTTTCAGCCTACTACAGTGAGTTTAACCCATTTGTACTTATTTTAACTACCATCCTACTATGACTTATTTCTCCCATCTTACATCGTGGTTTCCATTTACTATACTTTACTTAATATACTTTCTTCATATTTTCCACTTACTATACTTTCCTGCATTTTAGTGGATAATCAATTTTTATTCTTCTGATTTAATGGTTACAAATCCTCTTTACATTCTTATGGTGGTTGCCCTTGGGCCTTTTACCAGTAGAGTTAGTAACTAAGAATTCATAGCCTCAAGAAAAAGTTTACCTCAAAGCACAGTTCTAGCCTGTTACCTCCAGAAGTACTGCTCTTTCCCTCCCTCCTACAGACACCAGAAATAAGTCCCATTTGTTGAGCTTTACTACATGTCAGGTACTGTGCTAAGTTTTAAACTTGTCACCTCATTTATCCTTATAAAAACCCTGTGCACTGGACGTTAATGTTCCATTGTCAAATGAGGAAATTGAGGGTTAAAGAGTTTGCCCCAAATCACAGACCTAGTAAGTAACAGCACTGAATTTCAAACCACTGAACAGCACTGATTCTATTGCAACTTTGCAATTTATTGTGACAATATGAGATGGAACTACATATAAAGTCATGTTGAAGAGTTGCTTACTTCTTTTACAAATGCAACTGGCTTGCAAATGAAAACATATACAGTGTTCAAAGATGCCTGAAACCATCTGCTTGATTTTTCTCTAAGTATACAATACAGTGGAGATAATATGGTTTTTGGAGTCAAAACCTAAATTCAGTCTCAGCTCTGCCACTTCCTGGAGAACTGAATCTTAGACAAGTCTCACAAACCATCTAAGCCTCATTTTCTCATCTTTAAAATCAGGAAAATGATAGTATCTACCTCACAGAGTTCTTGTGAAAGCACATTTGTGAACATGTTTTGAAATTTTATGTATCTATTTATAAATCTTATCTGCTGGGCTTCCCTGGTGGCGCAGTGCTTGAGAGTCCGCCTGCCGATACAGGGGACACGGGTTCGTGCCCCGGTCCGGGAAGATCCCACATGCCACGGAGCGGCTGGGCCCGTGAGCCATGGCCGCTGAGCCTACGCGTCTGGAGCCTGTGCTCTGCAGCGGGAGAGGCCACAACAGTGAGAGGCCCGCGTAACGCAAAAAATATATATATATATTATATATATATATATTATATATATATATAAATCTTATCTGCTTATTAAACAAAATGAAGCATCAAAAATACACATGGAAATCCTGAATATATTGGAAATATTGTTAGACCGACAATCAGAAAAATATGTGTTCTAATTTTATTTATTCATCAGTCAAATGAGGAAACTCAACTAGACGATTTCTAAGGCCCCTTCTAACTCTACCCCTCTGAGAATACCCATATGGACTATAGAACTGAAGCTGATATTGCAGTTTTTGTTTTGTGTTAGTGCCACCCAGAGAGAATATTTATTGAGATGAATAAAAGTAGTAGGTTGCATTTTTTGTCATATTTTCCTTGACATCAGAATAATGGCCACAGTGAGATATTTTATTTAACTTTGTTGTCAGGGTGCTGCCCACTGATCAGAAAGAGACTCCTGGGAAAAGCAGTGAGATGATGTGAATTGAAATATTACCATTTAGCTCAGCCAAACAAGGAAAGTAGAAGCAACTTACTTAACTTTTCTTGGAGTGGTCTGCAAGTGCTTGTGTTCACATAGGCTATAACAAAACCCAAAAGTCAACAGCCTAAACCATAATTTTGGAACTGGGTAGAGTGGCACATGCAATATTATAGTGTAGTTTTTTGGTCTAAAAATGAAAAAAATCTACTCTTTTTAGAATATAAACAGCAATCAGAATTCTCTTTGTCTGGTGGACCAAAGGAAAAAGCAGGAGGTGGTTCATATCAGATTTAGGTGGATGCAGTAGGAAGTGATATTTTTATGACTATTACAAGGGAACATGAATTAAAAGGGTTAAGAAACACCACCGTAGAGAGATAAAATAAACTATTCCTTAAAGGCTTGCTGTTTTAAATTTGGCAAGGTTTTTTTTTAACCAACCATAGATCTAAAACTGAAAAATAGCACATACTCAATACACACAACACTCAAGAGTGGCACCTCAAAACAAACAGAGATGCGCTTGGAAACTAATGAATCAACTCACAAGAACATGAATCAAGGGCTTGATTACTAACAATGCTGTCCTGTATCCAGAGTCCATGAGTTCCCCAGCATATTTGTGATTTCCTGTGTTGGAAATTTATTTTCAATGTTCCCTTCCTTTCAATGTTCAGAACAATTCATACTGAGCACCTGAATAAAGGCCGTTTGCAAACATTAAATTTCCATCTCTCTTCTTGGCTGGTCATAGCAGAACACTGCAAAGAGCTTGTCTCCTAATACCTGCACATTGTTTCTCAAGTTGCCACTTAACCATATTTATACAATATAACTAAGCAGCTGACCACTCTGTTCTTGTTGTGCCCTTTGATAACAGTAATTTAATACCACTCAAAGCTGAGGGTAATTATTCTTGGATCAGTGTTTACACCTTGCTTTGGGCCACACTAAACAGCCAGTTACTTCTGTGAAGAAAGAAAAAATTATGCTGCCCTGTTTTCCTTCCCATGTTATGCTTTGAATATGGGATAGAACACACTGGTTTCACAGTGTTTTGGACAAAGTATACAGTTTTGAGGCTCGAGGCATCCTTGCTGACAACTGTTTATCAAGCACATTTCTCATGCCTACCCAAGGGGGAATTTCAGATCGAGATTGAGCTGATATATGTGAAGTTCCTTCTCCAGGCTGGCGCTTTCCAAAGCACTTTCACCATCATGAATCGATACATTGACAGGACTGTTTGATGATCAACTTAGTGGAGGTAGTTAGATCTGGAATCAGTCCAAGTAAGTGAGTCTCATTTTTATGTGTTGGTCCCAGTGCCTCTAAATCCACATTATCACGGGTAAAACAGGACAAATCTGAGTAAGATCAGTGGATTGTATCAAAGTCAATATTTGGCTGTGCTTTACAAGATGTTACCAGTGGGGAAATTGGGTACACAAAGTCTCTCTGTATTATATTTTTACAATTGCATATGTATTATCTAAGTAAACATTTCAACTAAATAAAATCCACATTACCTGCACGGATATTTACATAACATTCATCGTGTGGTGCTTGCTAATACACAGAGTGGACAATCCTTTACTTTATGAGCCCAGGATCTCTGAAGCTCTGGGTATTTCCATCTTTAGAGAGGGTTATCTCTCACTCACTCCCACCTCCACATACCTAGTACTGTCTCAAGCACCAGTCCTTAGTTGGCAGCCTCCAGGTGATAAATACATCCCTGGGCATAACCTTAGTTAGACAGTATAACCATTGTGTCAAGATTTAGTTTTCAAGAAGATCAATTTTGCTTTTTCTATTGCTTCTGTTGCCATTTTAAATTCTGCAAATGGCACTGCTTCCTTAAGTTATTTTCTAAGCTCTGAAGTCTTCCCTTTATGTCTGTATCTCTGGTTTTGTCAACCATTTTTAAAATCTCTTATTTAATTACTTAGGTGACTTATTTATTTTACCTCTTATTTAATTGCCTTCATTGCATCGCCTATGGGATGCTTCCTCGTTGCTCCCTCTGATTTCATTCTGTTTAATGGCATGAGTCTTCTTCAAAATTATGCCGTCATCTACCTTTTTGCAAATGTCCAGCATATATTTATGTTTGCCCTCTTTTAACTCATATTTGCTCAAAAGAAGGTCTATTATTAGTACCTGCCTCTCCAAAATGGCATTGGTTGACTGTATAGCTTTCCTCTCTTAATCTGGGCACCATCCAGCCCCCTTGGTCTTTAAGTTAGAGGGCTAGTGAGGGTTTGTTTGCTTGATCAATTTGGTACACGAAGTAGAATGCACAGAGAGCTAAGCCTGTGGACAGTCAAGGTTGCTTACTTTTTCTCTCTGTTTTTGTTGAACCACTGTACAGGATCAGCTCCAGCAATTTGGAGCAAAGTGCCCTGTCATTTGTAAAGGGGCAAAGAAAGGACTGCAGTCTGGTTCAAGATGTCTTCCCCAATGTGGGCTACCTGACCATATTCCTAAGAAGTCATTTTATAGAATAGCCCTGCAGGCTATGGGTGTTATGTTTTGTAAAGTCATATGTGTCTTCTAAACATAGCCACCTTTGCTGTTATTTGCCAGCATCTGTGAAAATATCTCTGAATAGATATATCACTTTCTCCCCTACCAAGGACTAGCAAAGTGAAGACAAGATTCCGAGAGAAACAAACAAGATCCTCTTGACCAAGCCAAACTCTTTGCCACATGCTGTTTCCTCTTCCTAAATGCTTATCCCCAGTTTTTCTTCTTGCTAACTCCTACTAGGCCTTTGGTGATCAGCTAAAATGCCTTTGCCTCAGAGATGCAGTCACCAGTCATTCCATGAAATTTAAGTTTCTCTTCATTATACTCTACCAGAGGTCTGTTCTTCTTCTTCTTGGAATGTATCACAGTTTGTAACTATATATTTATTTGGGTTTTTTCTAATGTCAGTCTGTCCTACTAGTCTGTAAGTTCAATGAAAGTACAGACCATGTCTATTTAGTTTACCACTAGCTACCTAAGGCCTGTCACAGTGCTAGGTACTCAGTAAATATTTATGGAATGAATGAATAGACAAGCTAAGGAACAAGAGACCATGTTGTGTTTGATTTCTTCTGCAATTGCCTGTTCCCAGAGCCCCAAGGAAAACAGATATCAAGTGCTGTGTAGATGTTGATTATTATCATTACTTTTTTATCTGAACTTCTGGAACAAAACCTCCTTAAAAGTTAGGAGATGTCTGTATTTGAGATGTGTTTTGATCCAAAAGCCACATAAACTGTGTTTTTAGATGAGAATCTGTATAGTGAATTACAAACAACATGGAATTTATGTCTAAGAAACTTTGATTTAGACCAGCTGAATGTGATTGGGCAACATAAATAACTATGCTTCAATTTGTACAACTGTATGGAATAATATGGAATGCTTGAATCTTTGTTGTAAGGATAAAATGAAATAAATACTAACCACCTACCACTGGAATAACAAAGAGGTTTCATCTTAAATGCAATTCAGACCAACTGATAGTGGTTTCCTGGAGTGCTACACTGAGAAGGGATTGTGAGGTCTTATTCAGGTACAGTGAAAGAGTGCTATGATTGATTAGCAATGTCTGCCAAGGACAAATTAAAGAAAGTGGTAGGAAGTATGCCCTGTATTTACCAACTGTGGACTAACAAATGGCAGACAATGATTGCTAGTTTCCTATCCTTCTGCTATAAATTCTAAATAAACCTTAAGTAAAGATTACCATAAAATACCTCAAAACCTAAAGCTAAAAAATAATGGCAATTGAGAACTTGCTATTAGGCCAGAATGAAAACATAACTTCTAGAACATGGGTAGAACTACTTACATTCCAATAATGTGAATTCATAAAAGTCCAGGTACAATTCAACACAAGGTTCTTGTGTCCTAACAGCCAGCCTCCCTCTTGCTGTGGAATGGTACTGCTAACTAACAATCATTAGCACCCTGGTCGTAAGCAGCACAAATCTGGACTGCTGTCTTGTGGCAAGTAGAGTGCAAAACTCCAGGCTTTTAAAGGATTCTGTGTTTGTGCTGTATCTGTGGAGATAAATGATGGGCTTTCATAAGTAGGTTAGTAAGTAGAACATTTAGACTTGGCATGGGTGTTTTCACGCAGGCATAGCAATGATCAGCAGGGATAAGGTGAGGGGAAAAGATATTGTCTAGAAACAAGCATTCGGCGCCTGCAACAAAGGGTAGCCTAGCACGAAGCCTGCTTGGAGAGTGAAAGCAGATCATTTGGAGTCACAAAAAACCACAAAACCATTGGTATAATGTTCAAAGGTATTCTCGAGGGTCCCCAAAGGACCCAGCGCATTAAAATACTCTGATTTTTACAATTATGCAGTCTCTCCAGCTATTTTAAATAAACTCAATGTGAAAGAGGAAAACATTTGGTTTTCTTTCCTGAATCTTTCTGAGGATTTCCTAAGGCTAATTAATTTTAAAAAAATTGTATCCTGACTGACTTAATCAGAACAATAATTATTTGGTTGTTTTGTTCTCCCAGTGAGAGCAGCATACACCCAACAGAAGACGCCAAGCAGATCCTATCACCCCATCCCTGCCATGCTCTGGGAAGCTGTTTGGGCAGTTGTATCCTGGCTCTTGGCAGCAAGCAGTTTGGCCACTATGACTTAATGCTATTTGTAACACCTTGTTATAATGCCAATAATAAGAAGTGGTTTGAGAGAGGTTCAAAACAAGCTCCTTGTCACCATTTGGTGAATCTATGAGGTGAATTCAGAAAGTCAAACAGGGCCCACCTTCACACCAAAGGTCTAGCTAGAAGTAACTGAGTTGGAACCTTATGCAAATTTCCCAATTTTAACCCTATACTTGTTCCTTTCTACCTTCTTGCCATAACCAAGTTTAGAAGAGCAGGACAGCCTTGGCTTCAAAGAAGCTACTTACATTTCTAGTCTCAGGTCTGCCACTGTCTAGACGGTGTCGGGCAAGTCACTTTATCTCTCTGGTTAATGAAAAGGTTAGGACAAGGTGATTTCTGATGTCCCTTCTAAATAGGACACTCTCTATCCTATAAAGATTGATCCAGGTCTCCTGTTTCCTCCTTAACCTTTTAAGAGAGCCCCATAGCTTCCAGGATGTAGTAGTCACACAAGTTCTCTACTGTCTGCAGTCTCAAAAAGGTCACCCTTGAGGCAGCCTTGACTGGGTCCCTCAGAAGAAACAACCTTGAAATTTGCTCTGACTCAGTTCCCTAGAACCAAGTCAGCTTCACCCAGAGCCTTAAGAGACAACTCCAGTACTCTACCAAGTGTACTCCATGTCACCTGATCTGCAGCACAATTTCCAATGTCCTCTGGCTTTGTAACCTGTATAGAGTGGACGGCCTTTGTATGAGAAGTGCCCTTGAATTTCTACAATACATAGAGATGCTGTTTTGCTGAAAAGAGCAGAGTCGTTTGGGAGGCCTTCCTCAGTGTCTCATTCAGTACTACTGGAGAACCACTTCAGGAACTTTAGGAGGTATTCTACCTGGCATCAATGAATCCTTTAAGGCAGCAAGTTAAATCCCAGGCAATGCTTGTGATCTTGATGGATGCATGGTTCATAATCCTATACGTTCATTTAAGGTCCTTCTCAAGTGGAGCAGCAACAATGAGGGATCTTTACATGGCAAGCTTCACGGCACTGTGTACTGTCGGGATTGCAGGATGCTTTTGTCAAGTCTACTTCAAGATAGCCTTGCATCATATGAATCACAGAAAACAGGTTTGTAGACCTGAAACTCTTAACAAGGCCCAAAGCAATCTTCTGTTTTCTTTTGAAATCATATTGAGACACAACATTGTAAAGCAACTATACTCCAATAAAATTTTTTTTTTTAAATCACATTGAGAGTACTTCAGGTCCAAGATGGAGAGAGAATTCAGTTGTTTGCCACTGGTACCTAGGGGAGGATTCTCACTTTTAACTGTGGTCCAGTTCTGTGGGTTGTTTAAAATTTGATACCATTCTCATCTCCAGAAAGTTGATGCATGTAGAAATGCTTTAACACCCTATGCCCAAATGCCCCACAAGCACATTAGCATTGAATCTCAGCACCTGTTTGCATTCATAAGAAGGCCAATACAGCCCCAAACAGAAGGAGGGAAGCTGCTCTCAGCAGTTGAGCTCCCAGGGGCCTAGCCTCCTGGAATAACGGAGACTCTGGTCAAAGCAGCAGCATTCTTACAAGGCAATTATTCCACAGATGTGGCCTTGATCTAGAGCACATTCCAACGTAATGTGTACTTTGCAATGTCCTCACCAGCCAGGGGCTATGGTGGCTGAATCAGTTCTGTTGCCATCATGCATGGGTAATAATCACACCTCCAGCCTCTGCTGTTGATTGTCTTGGCTTATTTGTTTCTCTGTTTCCTCTTTTTCAGAATCTCAGTAGAGACAACTAGCTAGTGGCAAAGGGAAAAAATTTATGAACCTGGTCACCATTTTGGGAAGACACTCCAGTGGCATGGTTTTGAACATGGTGATTTCATTGATCCACCTCTACTCTGATGACTCCTAAATCTTTCTCTCTAACCTCCAACTTTCTTCAGTGCTCTAGATAGTTATTTCCATCTGCCTATTGGGCATTACCTGGATGTCCCAGAGTCACATCAAAATCAAAATCCCCTCTCCTAAACCGGCTCTACTCTCCATGCTCATCATCTTGGAGTATGGCTCCATGGCTAGAAAACTCAGCTGAGTCCTCTCTTTTACTGTCACTTTCAACAAATCGCCACATCTGTTGAGTCCATCCCGAAAGTGTCTCACCATATGCTGCTCCACCACCCAGTCCTTCTGCTGCTGAGTTAATCCAAATCACCATTAATTCTTGTCTCTGACATAATCTTCATGATTTTGAGCTCAGCTCTATTCCAGGATGACCTTTTTGAAATGTAGATCTAATCATGTGCTCTGCTGTTAGAAAACCCTCACTGGCTGTCCATTGATGACAGGCTTAGATATTGGTTTTGCTCAACAATACTGATCATTCTTAGAGTGTTTCCTTGTGTCATCTCCCTCTCCCACAAATTGTTTTATGCCTAGAAGGTGTTCAATAAATATGATGAATTATCTTGACCTATCCCTCACAAACAAGTGGAAAGAGAATGTTTAGAATCTAAGAAGTTGTAGGTGTAGGCACTGGTTATAAAGTACTGGAAGGAATGTTTTAAATCTCTTCTCCTACCACCTGTCACTGGCCAGCTCTGTTAGTCAATTTGCAGTCCGGTGAGCCAGGGGCTTTCTGTTCTCATTCTAAAGAAAGCTTCCTGCTGAGAGAGAGCAGAAGAAATAGAGCTGGGATTGGAAGTTCCTAGACTGTGACAATTTAGAAAGCTGTTATTACTGAGTGTGTTTAACAAAAAAAATGCAATTCTATTGCCTTGAATACTCAACAACAAAGAAGTATGGGTTTACTTCTAGGTGATTATTTTCTAATGCTAATCTAAAATGGCCCTGCACCCCACTTGTCTTTTTATCTTACTACGGATTTCCTGTTTTTCCACCCTGTGATCAAAAAGTATATCTGGAATATTCCACGTTTGGAATCAACCTACACAATTATATTAAGAAACCCATTACACAAACGTTGACATTGGAATAAGGGGTATTGAAAAGAAGAACGTACATTTGAAGACATCAGACAAGAGCATCAACAGACATTTTTCCTCCTTTGGAAAAAGTATATCCTACAAAGTATAGGCTAGCAAAGTCCCACAGCAGTCACTCTGAATCAGACACTCTTATGCTGCTGGTTTGGGAGTGGTTCTTAGGAAGTCAGGGACAGCGTTCCAGTCTCTCCCCAGTCATGGCCATGCTTATTATTAGCTCCTTTAAAAAATAAAGTGGTAGGCTTCCCTGGTGGCGCAGTGGTTAAGAATATGCCTGCCAATGCAGGGTACATGGGTTCGAGCCCTGGGCCGGGAAGATCCCACATGCTGCAGAGCAACTAAGCCCACGTGCCACAACTACTGAGCCTGTGCTCTAGAGCCCGCGAGCCACAACTACTGAAGCCCGTGAACCTAGAGCCCGTGCTCTGCAACAAGAGAAGCCACCGCAATGAGAAGCCCGCGCACCGCACCGAAGAGTAGCCCCTGCTCGCCGCAACTAGAGAAAGCCCGAGCGCGGCAACAAAGACCCAACGCAGCCAAAAATAAATAAGTAAATAAATAAATTTTTAAAATAAATAAATAAAGTGGTGGCTGGGGCTCAGGTTCAGGCTCTGTGGATGTGCACGTGACCAGACCTGACAGGCTCCATTTGCTAATTATACATAGCTACTATTCTATTTCATCAGAACTTGAACTAAAAGACCAAAAGCCAAGCCATTAGTCATTTGAGAATATAAATAGAATTTCATGTTCCTATGACTGATCGGTCTTAATTTATGAGAAAAGAAGGACTCTGTGAGGACAAACAACAAGAATCAAATATATATCCTTGCCAGGGCTCATAAAATGAAATGTAATTGGTCTGAGCCTCTGCTGTTTTAGTGCTTTAAGCAATCTTAATATCTTTAAGAAACTAAAAGCTTCTTTTGTAAACCTGTTTGGGCTTAATTGATGATCTCAAGGTCAAAGTCAATGTATTTATATTTCATTTTCCCTTTTACAGACCACACAATGGCACAAGCTCAAGTGCTCTCACATATATCAAATGCAGATATAAAAGCAGAATGTAACATTCTTGAGTATTAGTGGTTAAGGGCAGGTGCAGAAGCCAAGTGCTCTGACACACATGTACTCAGTGAAATGCACTCAGGCCAAGACATGTATATTTCAGTTTTCTTATCTATAATATGAACCTTCTACAAATGTACCACTGAATCACAGTGTATCTTCATGGACTCAGGGTTGGGGATTTTTTGAAAATATCAAGTTAATATCACTGCTAAGCAGTGCCATGTTTACCAGAAAATATCAGTACCATATATAAAAAATAGAGTCGTAAATCAACCAACCTCCAGAAAACACATCCTGAGGAAAGACATAACTTGTAACCACATCATATCCAGCTCTTCCACCAAAACCACTGGGTACAGCAGACTGTATATGGACACTCCCACATAAGGACACCCCTTCAAGACCACAGTAGGTAACCATTTCACCTAATTTCATAGAGGCAGAGAAAGTTAAGCAAAATGAAAAGGCAGAGGAACTACTCTCAACTGAAAAAGCAAGAGAAAACCCCCAAGAAAATAAATACCAAAGCAGAAATAAACAATTTACGAATAAGGAATTCAAAACATTGGTAATAAAAATGTTAACTGAATTAGGGAAAACAACTGATCTAAACACTGAAAAATTTTAACAAGGAACTAGAAAATATTTTTTTAAAGGCCCAATCAGAAATGAATAATTCAATAGCTGAAATAAAAAACACACTAGAAGGAATGAATAGCAGACTAAGTGATAAGAAGAACACAAAAGTGATCTAGAAGAAAGAATAATGGATATCACCCAATCAGAACAGCAGAAAGAAAAACAAAATTTTTTTTAAATGAAAGCAATTTAAGAGATCTCTGTGATAACATTAAGTATTCTAACATTCGCATTATAGGGGTTCCAGGAGGAGAAGAGAGAGAGAAGGGGATCAAAAATGCATCTGAGGAACACAATGATCCAATATCTACGGGACACATCACAGCAAGAGCAGTTCTAAGAGGGAAGTTTATAGCAATACAAGCTTACCTCAGGAAACAAGAAAAATCTCAAATAAACAACCTAACCTTACACCTAAAGGAACTAGAAAAAAAAGAATAAACAAAACCCAAAGTTAGTAGAAGGAAATAAATCATAAAGATCAGAGCAGAAATAAATGAAATAGAGACTAAGAAACAGTAGAAATGATCAATGAAGCTCAGAGCTTGTTCTTTGAAAAGATGAACAAAATTGATAAACCTTTAGCCAGACTCATCAAGAAAAAAAAGGGTGAAGAAGGAGAACTGTATTCTGGTACCAGACCTGGGACTGACCTTGTGTGAGGTAAACTTGGACAGGTCACTTCACCTCTCTGGACTTCAGTTTCCTCCACCATAAAACGAGGTTAAGATGAGGTCTCTAAACTTTTACAAGGTAAAACTGTCACCATCCTCCTTGCTTACCTTCACTTCCTCCTGACTCAGAAGAAGAGGACTCCGTTCCTCCTCCTAAGACTCTCCCTTCCATTTGAGAGTCTGAGTTCACCCTTCCTGGCATCAATTAAGATATCAAAATGCTGTTATTTCTCTTGAATCTTTGATCCTTTTTTTTTCATTAATTTTTTCCCTTTTTCTACCAAAAGCCCAACCACCAATTCACTGTCAAGAACTAACCTATGACTTCTATGGTTTCTTTCTCCACAATTCAATTAGTAGATTTCCTGCTCCTTCCTGTGCAGATAATCCATTTTAAATCACCCCAATTTCCAAGTGATTTGGAAAACAGGTATGAGAGATCTGATAACTCAACGGAGACACAGGAAACATTTCATTTTTAAAAGAGCATGTGTTGCAAATAAATTGCTAACACAGCAATGTTACAGTTACAGCAATCAATATATATCTAATAACTTGTTTGAAACAAGCCATATTTCTATTTTTCCATGAAATCAATTAGAAGCTTTCATGGAAACCTTTACGAAACGCATGATTGTGTGAATGTAATTTTTTAATTCAATTTGCCTTTAAGCAAATAGGTTAAATTTTTTCCAACCAACTACTAATTAATTTTCCTTGGCTTATGGTTTTATTAATTTATGATTGATTTTGTTAGACTAGAAAAATATATGAGAAGTCAGTTCTCCTCTTAAAAGGGTTAGACTGAACTTAAAGACCTATGCCAATGAAAGATAACAGAAAACCAGCTTTTGTAGCTCTCTTTGAGATAGAAGTACAGAGCTTTGACTATTTTTGCCCCCAAAATAGCAAGTAGAGAAACTCAAGGTTTGTCTCCTCTGTTCCCACATTAAGGAAGCCCTGAACCCACTCCCTGACAAGCCTCAGGACTGAGGAACAGGCACTGACAGGACTAGCCAAAGGTGTAGCTGCTTTCAAAGTGCTTTCAGTAAATGATGTCATTTTGTTCTCATCACTCTAGGAAAGCAGAAGGGGCAGATAAGCAGCCTCCCTTTTTCTCTCCACGGTCTCCTAGTATCATATAAAAGATAATCTTCTTCACCTTCATTCATGAACTCATGCATCCAAAGCATTTATTGTGCACTTATTGTTTGCCAGCGACTGCACTAGACAAAGTGTGATCGCCAGGCCAGCAGCAGCAGTAACAACTGAGAACTTGTGAGAAATACAAATTTTCAGCCCTAACCCACACCTACTGAACCAGAAACTCTGGGGATGGGCCAGCAATCTGTGGTTTAACAAGCCCTTCAGGTGCGGTTCCTCAAAAAACTAAAAACAGAACTACCATATGATCCAGCAATCCCACTCCTGGGTATATATCAGGAACATGAACAAAAACACTAATCAGAAAAGATACACGCACCTCAATGTTCATAGCAGCACTATTTACAACAGCCAAGACATGGAAGCAACCCAAGTGCCCATTAACAGATGACTGCGTTAATAAGATGTGGTATATACATACAATTAACTATTACTCAGCCATAATAAAGAATGAAATGTCACCATTTGCTGCAATGTGGATGGACCTAGAGAATACTATGCTTAGTGAAACAAGTCGGACAGAGAAAAACAAATACTGTATTATATCACATGCAGAATCTAAAAAATATTACAAACAAATGTATATGCAAAACAAAGAATCACAGATATAGAAAACTAGTGATTACAAAAGGGAAGGGGGAATGAGCAAATCAGGGGTATGAGATTAAGAGATACAGACTGCTATGTATAAAATAGATAAGCAACTAGGATATATTGTATAGCACAGGGAATTCTGGCCATTATCTTGTAATAACTTCTAATGGAGTATAATCTGTAAAAATACTGAGTCACTATGTGGTACACCTGAAACTAATATTGTAAAGCAACTATACTTCAGTTCTTAAAAAACCTACATTACATCCTGATACAGTAATTTTATCATAAATCAAATTACTCATAGTCTTGATTCAAACACATTATAGAGATATTCTTGTGAAATGTCACAATGACATTCTAACATAATTCTTTTGTAATTTCCCAGTACATGGAAAGCAGTCATGTACTGGGAAATTACCTGAGCACTGTTACCATCAGTTGCTTTCATTTATCTAGCCAGTGGGCAATTCCAGACTGCTGTTTATTAATTGGGCTTAATGACCATAGTGGTGAGCACATTCTGACCACCAAGACCTTTCTTCTTTTCCCTTCTAGAGAGACCATCAAAAATACCAGCCTCCTGGGATGTATGCAGTTGGTATGCACCAACCATCTGCACTCTACTATGCCTGATTAGAACTGGCTTCTCCTGTGGGAATAAACTCACAACGGAAGGATAGTTTACAGCCCAAGAGTGTCTGTCACAGCTGGGATTAGGACACCTATTATTTGTAATTTGATTTACAGTTTACATGCCTCTGTTGTGCATTACCCCATTTAAACATCATAACAACCTCGTGAGGACATTATTATCCCCATTTTACAGATGAAGAAACGGAATCTCAGAAATGTTAACTAATCTGCACAAGTTAATGAATAAACAAGTGCCAGAGCCAGGACTAGAACCTGGAACTTCAAACTCTAAGATCTATATATTTTTCCATGTCACCTCCAAACTACTGTTGCCTAAGGGATGTCCTTTGCTACAAGGTTGAAGAAAGGAAGGGAAAGAAAGAAAAGGAAGGAAGGAAGGAAGGAAGAAAGAAAAAGAAAAAAGAAAGAAAGAAAGAGAGAAAGAGAGAGAGAAAGAAAGAGAAAGAGAGAAAGAAAAGAAAGAAAGAAAGGAAGGAAGGAAGGAAGGAAGGAAGGAAGAAAGAAAGAAAGAAAGAAAGAAAGAGAGAGAGAAAGAAAGAGAAAGAGAGAAAGAAAAGAAAGAAAGAAAGGAAGGAAGGAAGGGAAAGAAAGAAAGAAAGCAACTAGAGAAAGCCCGAGCGCGGCAACAAAGACCCAACGCAGCCAAAAATAAATAAGTAAATAAATAAATTTTTAAAATAAATAAATAAAGTGGTGGCTGGGGCTCAGGTTCAGGCTCTGTGGATGTGCACGTGACCAGACCTGACAGGCTCCATTTGCTAATTATACATAGCTACTATTCTATTTCATCAGAACTTGAACTAAAAGACCAAAAGCCAAGCCATTAGTCATTTGAGAATATAAATAGAATTTCATGTTCCTATGACTGATCGGTCTTAATTTATGAGAAAAGAAGGACTCTGTGAGGACAAACAACAAGAATCAAATATATATCCTTGCCAGGGCTCATAAAATGAAATGTAATTGGTCTGAGCCTCTGCTGTTTTAGTGCTTTAAGCAATCTTAATATCTTTAAGAAACTAAAAGCTTCTTTTGTAAACCTGTTTGGGCTTAATTGATGATCTCAAGGTCAAAGTCAATGTATTTATATTTCATTTTCCCTTTTACAGACCACACAATGGCACAAGCTCAAGTGCTCTCACATATATCAAATGCAGATATAAAAGCAGAATGTAACATTCTTGAGTATTAGTGGTTAAGGGCAGGTGCAGAAGCCAAGTGCTCTGACACACATGTACTCAGTGAAATGCACTCAGGCCAAGACATGTATATTTCAGTTTTCTTATCTATAATATGAACCTTCTACAAATGTACCACTGAATCACAGTGTATCTTCATGGACTCAGGGTTGGGGATTTTTTGAAAATATCAAGTTAATATCACTGCTAAGCAGTGCCATGTTTACCAGAAAATATCAGTACCATATATAAAAAATAGAGTCGTAAATCAACCAACCTCCAGAAAACACATCCTGAGGAAAGACATAACTTGTAACCACATCATATCCAGCTCTTCCACCAAAACCACTGGGTACAGCAGACTGTATATGGACACTCCCACATAAGGACACCCCTTCAAGACCACAGTAGGTAACCATTTCACCTAATTTCATAGAGGCAGAGAAAGTTAAGCAAAATGAAAAGGCAGAGGAACTACTCTCAACTGAAAAAGCAAGAGAAAACCCCCAAGAAAATAAATACCAAAGCAGAAATAAACAATTTACGAATAAGGAATTCAAAACATTGGTAATAAAAATGTTAACTGAATTAGGGAAAACAACTGATCTAAACACTGAAAAATTTTAACAAGGAACTAGAAAATATTTTTTTAAAGGCCCAATCAGAAATGAATAATTCAATAGCTGAAATAAAAAACACACTAGAAGGAATGAATAGCAGACTAAGTGATAAGAAGAACACAAAAGTGATCTAGAAGAAAGAATAATGGATATCACCCAATCAGAACAGCAGAAAGAAAAACAAAATTTTTTTTAAATGAAAGCAATTTAAGAGATCTCTGTGATAACATTAAGTATTCTAACATTCGCATTATAGGGGTTCCAGGAGGAGAAGAGAGAGAGAAGGGGATCAAAAATGCATCTGAGGAACACAATGATCCAATATCTACGGGACACATCACAGCAAGAGCAGTTCTAAGAGGGAAGTTTATAGCAATACAAGCTTACCTCAGGAAACAAGAAAAATCTCAAATAAACAACCTAACCTTACACCTAAAGGAACTAGAAAAAAAAGAATAAACAAAACCCAAAGTTAGTAGAAGGAAATAAATCATAAAGATCAGAGCAGAAATAAATGAAATAGAGACTAAGAAACAGTAGAAATGATCAATGAAGCTCAGAGCTTGTTCTTTGAAAAGATGAACAAAATTGATAAACCTTTAGCCAGACTCATCAAGAAAAAAAAGGGTGAAGAAGGAGAACTGTATTCTGGTACCAGACCTGGGACTGACCTTGTGTGAGGTAAACTTGGACAGGTCACTTCACCTCTCTGGACTTCAGTTTCCTCCACCATAAAACGAGGTTAAGATGAGGTCTCTAAACTTTTACAAGGTAAAACTGTCACCATCCTCCTTGCTTACCTTCACTTCCTCCTGACTCAGAAGAAGAGGACTCCGTTCCTCCTCCTAAGACTCTCCCTTCCATTTGAGAGTCTGAGTTCACCCTTCCTGGCATCAATTAAGATATCAAAATGCTGTTATTTCTCTTGAATCTTTGATCCTTTTTTTTTCATTAATTTTTTCCCTTTTTCTACCAAAAGCCCAACCACCAATTCACTGTCAAGAACTAACCTATGACTTCTATGGTTTCTTTCTCCACAATTCAATTAGTAGATTTCCTGCTCCTTCCTGTGCAGATAATCCATTTTAAATCACCCCAATTTCCAAGTGATTTGGAAAACAGGTATGAGAGATCTGATAACTCAACGGAGACACAGGAAACATTTCATTTTTAAAAGAGCATGTGTTGCAAATAAATTGCTAACACAGCAATGTTACAGTTACAGCAATCAATATATATCTAATAACTTGTTTGAAACAAGCCATATTTCTATTTTTCCATGAAATCAATTAGAAGCTTTCATGGAAACCTTTACGAAACGCATGATTGTGTGAATGTAATTTTTTAATTCAATTTGCCTTTAAGCAAATAGGTTAAATTTTTTCCAACCAACTAATTAATTTTCCTTGGCTTATGGTTTTATTAATTTATGATTGATTTTGTTAGACTAGAAAAATATATGAGAAGTCAGTTCTCCTCTTAAAAGGGTTAGACTGAACTTAAAGACCTATGCCAATGAAAGATAACAGAAAACCAGCTTTTGTAGCTCTCTTTGAGATAGAAGTACAGAGCTTTGACTATTTTTGCCCCCAAAATAGCAAGTAGAGAAACTCAAGGTTTGTCTCCTCTGTTCCCACATTAAGGAAGCCCTGAACCCACTCCCTGACAAGCCTCAGGACTGAGGAACAGGCACTGACAGGACTAGCCAAAGGTGTAGCTGCTTTCAAAGTGCTTTCAGTAAATGATGTCATTTTGTTCTCATCACTCTAGGAAAGCAGAAGGGGCAGATAAGCAGCCTCCCTTTTTCTCTCCACGGTCTCCTAGTATCATATAAAAGATAATCTTCTTCACCTTCATTCATGAACTCATGCATCCAAAGCATTTATTGTGCACTTATTGTTTGCCAGCGACTGCACTAGACAAAGTGTGATCGCCAGGCCAGCAGCAGCAGTAACAACTGAGAACTTGTGAGAAATACAAATTTTCAGCCCTAACCCACACCTACTGAACCAGAAACTCTGGGGATGGGCCAGCAATCTGTGGTTTAACAAGCCCTTCAGGTGCGGTTCCTCAAAAAACTAAAAACAGAACTACCATATGATCCAGCAATCCCACTCCTGGGTATATATCAGGAACATGAACAAAAACACTAATCAGAAAAGATACACGCACCTCAATGTTCATAGCAGCACTATTTACAACAGCCAAGACATGGAAGCAACCCAAGTGCCCATTAACAGATGACTGCGTTAATAAGATGTGGTATATACATACAATTAACTATTACTCAGCCATAATAAAGAATGAAATGTCACCATTTGCTGCAATGTGGATGGACCTAGAGAATACTATGCTTAGTGAAACAAGTCGGACAGAGAAAAACAAATACTGTATTATATCACATGCAGAATCTAAAAAATATTACAAACAAATGTATATGCAAAACAAAGAATCACAGATATAGAAAACTAGTGATTACAAAAGGGAAGGGGGAATGAGCAAATCAGGGGTATGAGATTAAGAGATACAGACTGCTATGTATAAAATAGATAAGCAACTAGGATATATTGTATAGCACAGGGAATTCTGGCCATTATCTTGTAATAACTTCTAATGGAGTATAATCTGTAAAAATACTGAGTCACTATGTGGTACACCTGAAACTAATATTGTAAAGCAACTATACTTCAGTTCTTAAAAAACCTACATTACATCCTGATACAGTAATTTTATCATAAATCAAATTACTCATAGTCTTGATTCAAACACATTATAGAGATATTCTTGTGAAATGTCACAATGACATTCTAACATAATTCTTTTGTAATTTCCCAGTACATGGAAAGCAGTCATGTACTGGGAAATTACCTGAGCACTGTTACCATCAGTTGCTTTCATTTATCTAGCCAGTGGGCAATTCCAGACTGCTGTTTATTAATTGGGCTTAATGACCGTAGTGGTGAGCACATTCTGACCACCAAGACCTTTCTTCTTTTCCCTTCTAGAGAGACCATCAAAAATACCAGCCTCCTGGGATGTATGCAGTTGGTATGCACCAACCATCTGCACTCTACTATGCCTGATTAGAACTGGCTTCTCCTGTGGGAATAAACTCACAACGGAAGGATAGTTTACAGCCCAAGAGTGTCTGTCACAGCTGGGATTAGGACACCTATTATTTGTAATTTGATTTACAGTTTACATGCCTCTGTTGTGCATTACCCCATTTAAACATCATAACAACCTCGTGAGGACATTATTATCCCCATTTTACAGATGAAGAAACGGAATCTCAGAAATGTTAACTAATCTGCCCAAGTTAATGAATAAACAAGTGCCAGAGCCAGGACTAGAACCTGGAACTTCAAACTCTAAGATCTATATATTTTTCCATGTCACCTCCAAACTACTGTTGCCTAAGGGATGTCCTTTGCTACAAGGTTGAAGAAAGGAAGGGAAAGAAAGAAAAGGAAGGAAGGAAGGAAGGAAGAAAGAAAAAGAAAAAAGAAAGAAAGAAAGAGAGAAAGAGAGAGAGAAAGAAAGAGAAAGAGAGAAAGAAAAGAAAGAAAGAAAGGAAGGAAGGGAAAGAAAGAAAGAAAGAAAAAGAAGGAAAGAAAGAAGGAAAGAAGGAAATAGGGAGGGAGGGAGGGAGAAAGGAAGGAAGGGGATACTATCATTAGCCAAAAGTTGAGCTTTAGCCTGCACCAACCAGCTTGCTCACAGTGGGGTGGGAGAGTAGAGAAAGGAGGTTGATGATTGATAAAAAGCTACATGAGCACAGGCAGCTGGGAAGGGCAGTGGCAACAGAAGCAGCCTCCACAACCTGCACACTATGGCAACTGCATGGTAAGGTGGAAAGAGGATGCATTCAGTTAAAAATGACTATAAAATTACTATAATAGCCGACCCTTAGACAGCATTCAATTGGTAGGTTCTCTACAGTTCACATATATTAACTCATTATTTAATCTTAGCAACCCTATTGCGTAAGATTCTATGATACCCATTTTACAGGTGGAAAAACTGAGGCATGGAGGGTTTTTTATGTACTTTGCCCAAATCCTTAAGGAAGAATAGAAGTCTGGCTCCACAGTCCTTCATATTAGTTGCTACAGTTTATTAGAGTCATTACTGTAATGGATAGCATATCTGTCACTTTCACATCTCTATATCCATTCACCTTCTGGTAATAGCACCGTTCTGGGAAAAAAAAAATTGCCTCCCCACACTGTATGTAGTCCAGGTAAGGCCACCAATCAAATTTTCCTTTAAAGCTTGCTTAATCTGCTCTTATCTCCCAAGAATTTGAATCTTGAGTGGAGGCAAACAAAGATGGGAAAATAGTTGGATCATTTGTCCCACAGGACCCTGAAAGGACGGTATTCATTCCTCCAACCTGAATCTTCAGAGAAACCTGGTCCCCAAATTTCTGAGCCTTGTTCTTCAGTTTTCCCTTTGACTCTAAGAGTTCCCACATCCAGTATGTTCCTTTTTGCTTAAGCAAGCTAGAGTTCATTTCTGTTGCTAGCAACCAAACTCTGACATACCACCATCATCAGTCCCTGTTCTGCTACCAACTAGCTGTGTGACCCTGGGCCACCCCCTTCAGGGCCTTAATTGCTTGAACTATGCAACTGAATTAGAAGGACCCCTATTTTTTAACAGCTCTAACAGTCTTTAATTTGATTCCCTGATCATCCTCTGTCTCTTGAGTCTTTTTTTTTTTTTTTTTTTCTGTACGCGGTCCTCTTACCGCTGCGGCCTCTCCCGTCGCGGAGCACAGGCTCTGGACGCGCAGGCTCAGCGGCCATGGCCCACGGGCCCAGCCGCTCCGCGGCATGTGGGATCCTCCCAGACCCGGGCACGAACCCGTGACCCCTGCATCAGCAGGCGGACCCTCAACCACTGCGCCACCGGGGAAGCCCAGAGAGGAGATCCCGTCCCTGGGTGGGCTCGAACCACCAACCTTTTGGTTAACAGCCGAACGCGCTAACCGATTGCGCCACAGAGACTCTTGAGTCTTAATATGTCTATAACTCCTACCCCCATCTGTAGGCAAAGATCTCTCCGCTTCTCTCTCAGGCCATAAAATGCCAGTTACGCAGATCTCGTCAACCTGTTATTTATTTTTCTCTAACCCCCCAGGCCAACTCTCCACAGTAGCTACTTTAGACTTTCCTTTCTCCCAATGTCCCCTATTAGATTCCAAACAGATGGCCTTGTCTCCTGCTTTAGTGAGAATATTAAAGTGATTCATCATCTGACCCACAGTCCCTCATTTATTTTCATCTTTTCCTCATCACATGTGCACCTCATTCTCCCTCCACTCTTCCCTTTTCCTCTCTAAACCGTACCTCTTCCCTAGGATGCAGAGTGCAGTTCAATAAACAGGTACATTTCACATACCATGTTCTAGGCACTGTGCTGAGTACAGAGGACACAAAGACAAATACGACCAGCCCTGACCCCCAGGAAGCATGCAGTCTGTTTATGGAGACATATGAATAAATAATAGCAATTAAAGTGGTAAGAGTTTTAATAGTTATTACAAGGTGTTACAGGAGCACCGAAGAGGTCAGTACAGACTTCCTGCAGCTGAAGAATGAACAGGAACTGGCCGAGTGAAGAAGGCTACGACAGGTAGATTAGAAAGAGGAAACAGCATGAGCAAAAACACCAAATTGTTAAAAATCACAAAGTTCCAGGTAAGACCATGCTTATAAATACACAACCCTGACAGGCATTTATGGCCTCTTTGCCTTATTGCATCAGGTGCCACAAAAGTCCAGCCAGGACACCCAAGTCATCCCTCAGGCTCTGAACTCTCATGCCCCAAATAGCTCTCAACATCCCTGTTCTGACCCTATCTCCAAGCCCTCTCCAATTCCTGAAATTTATCACCTTCACTGACCTTTCACCCATGTTCAGTAATCATCAAAATCCCAACATTGCCTTCACCTCTTGGCTCTTCTGAAACTGGCTCTCCCCTGAAGATCTGCTTCCTCTGCAGCCCTCGCGAGTGGTGCTCACAAGGGCTTTCTAACTGCTTTCTAACCCCACGCTGGGCATGGACGTAGGGTAGAGTTCTCTTTTCTCCTATTGCTGCCTCAAGACAGCAAGTCTCCTCCCTCTTCCCTAAAATGAAAACAAAAACAAAACATCTTTTGATCTGTTGATCTCTTGTCAACAGACTATCACCTTCCATCCCCTCCTTAATACAATCAGCTACAACTTCTAGGTCATTCTTTCTCAGCACTTTAAGATTCTAGTTCCTAGCTCACTGTCACTTCCTCTGACAATCTTACTGCAATTCATTTTCTTTTCATTTTCCACATTGATGTTCTAACACCTGGTGCTTTGCTACCTCAACACCTCAATGACCTTCCTTGTTCTCCCCGACTTGAGTCATCCACTTCCAAGGTCATTGCCTGGGCCTTGGCAATACCAATAACAGAAACCTCTCCATTATCTCAGTCTCAACAATCCCCCTCCCTGACCATCACGCCCTACCTTTCCTGCTCACTAGGTAATCCAACTCCCACAATATTTCAATCGCCCTGGACCGTGCATTGATCTTGTTCTCTGTATCCCCACATCCTCTACTCCCTCCATTCCCAGTACTATAGTCTGAATATATTTATGTCCCCCAAAACTTCATTTGTTGAAATCTTAATGCCCAATGTAATGGTATTAGGAGGTGAGACTTTGGGAGGTGCTTGACCCATGAATGGGATTAATGTTCTTATAAAAGAGACCCCACAGAGATCCCTCCCCCTTCTTCCATGTGAGGGCACAACCAGAAGTCTGCAATCCAGAAGAGGGTCCTCACCCAACCATGAGTGTGGACTTTCAAACTTTGGAACTATAGGAAGTAAATTTCTGCTATTTATAAGTCTCTGTTTACAAGTCACCCAGTCTCTGGTATTTTGTGATAGTAACCTGAATGGACTAAGACACCAGCTTAACTTTCTTAGTCCACCATCACAATCACTTCCTCGCATATACCTTCAGCTTTCTGGAATGCACTTGGAAAAACTCTTACCCTGGTTAAATCCAAATTTCCACCCACTTCATGCCTGCATCCAAGCAAACTAAGCCTTGATGGAGAAACCTTCATGATCATGCTGAGTAGTCTATAAATTTACGATTACAAACCTTAAGTAGATTTTCAGTATTGCCCAATAATACTATGCCACTTACTGGGTCCATTCAATTTCCCAATGTCCTAGATGAATATTTAGTACCTTCCCCTCTCTTCTCAAGTCTTCAGTATTTCTTATTATCCTTACTCTCAGCTGATAACTTTGTTCCTATTTCACTAACTAGAGCCAGTTAAAGAGAACTTCCATGCCTTCTCACCCTTGTATCTACCCAGCTATCAATATCTGCATCACATATTGCAGCTTCCCTTTTGTTCCTAGATGAATTGCTCCTTCTCTTATCTACGGTAAATTCCTGGGCTTCCCTGGTGGTGCAGTGGTTGAGAGTCCGCCTGCCGATGCAGGGGACACGGGTTCGTGCCCCGGTCCGGGAAGATCCCACATGCCGCGGAGCAGCTAGGCCCGTGAGCCATGGCCACTGAGCCTGCGCGTGTGGAGCCTGTGCTCCGCAACGGGAGAGGCCACAACAGTGAGAGGCCCGCATA
>NC_041218.1:53126553-53176641 GCF_002837175.3 Physeter macrocephalus
GTGTGGAGCCTGTGCTCCGCAACGGGAGAGGCCACAACAGTGAGAGGCCCGCATACCGAACAAAATAAATAAATAAATAAATAAATAAATAAAATAAGGTAAATTCCTCCACTTATTCTCTGGATCCTACCCACTCTTGACTACTCAAGGCCATTATCCAAGCAACTATTTCCCCCCTTTTTTTTAAATTGGAGTATAATTGCTTTACAACGTTGTGTTAGTTTCTGCTGTACAATGAAGTGAATCAGCTCTATGTATACACATATCCCCTCCCTCTTGGACCTCCCTCCCACTCCCCCCACCCCACCCATCTAGGTCGTCACAGAGCACCGAGCTGAGCTTCCTGTTCTGCTGAATCATTCCAAAAAGACACCTACTGTAACTTCTTTCGCTCTTGACTCCATATCCTCTTCAATCCACCATTCTGCTTCTCTGCTCCTCTTTTCAGTCCAACTCCTAGAAGGAGTTGTCTATACACATTATCTCCAATTCCTCTTCTTTCACGATCTTTTTTAATTGAGTTATAAACACATACCACAAAATTCACCATTTTATAGTGTACGACTCAGTGGTTTTAGTATATTGACAAGGTTGTACAACCATCACATTATCTAACTCCAAAACATTTCAGAATTTAAAAAAAAAACATACCCATTAGCAGTCACTCCTCATTTCTTCCCCCTCCCAGACTTTGGCAAGCACTAATCTTTCTGTCTCTATAGATTTGTATATTCTGGACACTTCATATAAATGGAATCATACAACATGTGGCCTTTTATGTCTCGCTTCTTTCACTTATCATAATGTTTTTGAGGTTTATCTATGTTGTAGCATGTATCAGTACTTCACTTCCCAGGTTCTCTTTTGAGACTACTACACTCAGGTTTTTGCCTCTACGGAAACTGCTATGATCAGTCCTTATGATCAGTTCTTATTGCAAAATCTAGTGACTACGTCTCAGTCGTCACCTCACTAAATCTGTCAGCAGTATTTGACACAGGTTATCCTCCTCCTTGAAGTACATTTTTTGCTTGGTTTTCAGGACCCCACATTCCCCTGATTTTCCTTCTACTTCACTGGTCACTCCTTCTGAGTGTCCTTTGCAGGTTCCCACTTAACTTCCTGATTTCTAAATGTTCAAGTGCCCGTAAACTTAATCCTTGGATCTTTTCTCTCTTCTCCTCTATCTACCTTTGTTCCCTTAGGAATCACATCCAGTCTTATAGTTTTAAATTACATCTTACATGTTGAAAATCCCCGAACTTATACTTCTCATGAGAACCTCTCCTCCAACTTCAGACTTGGAACTTTCTCAAGATGTACACTGGAATGTCTAAAATCATCAGACTCTACAGATCTAAAACCCAACTCCTGAAGTCTCCACCAAACCCTGCTCTTCCTCAGCCTTTCCCATCTCAGTTAATGTATCTCTACCCTTCCTAGTACTCAGGCCAAAATCCTCGGCTTCATCCTAGATTCCTTTTCCTTTCATATATCCACATGAGAAAATTCTCTTGACTCTATCTCTAAAACATACCCACAACTAGAAATTTCTCACTACCATCACCCCACTCAACCTAGATCACACTATTATCTTAGATTATTGCGATGACCCTCTAACTGGTCTCTCTGTTTGAAACACTTGCCCCTACATCCCAAGACTAGTTCCAACACAGCAGCCCAAACAATCCTTTTAAAATGTAAGTCAGACCATATCATACCTCTGCTCAAACGACGCTGCCTCTCAGAATTTAATCAAATTTCCTTACCGTGGCTGATAGGGTCCTACACAAAATGACCCTCACTACCTCTCTGACCTCGTCTACTACTCTTAAACCACTTCCCTCACTCCATTCCAGCCCAAGTGGTTACTCTTTGACTATTTCAGGCATGCCTCTGCCTAAAGACCTTTGGCACATGATGTTCCCCTTGCCTGGATTTCTCTTCCCCGCCAGATTACCTACATGGTCACCTTTTCAACTCTTCACTCAAACAACTCATTCTCAGGTGATATTCTTTACAATTTCTGTCTATTCCCCAGCCCTCCCTTTCCCCCTTCCCACCCTATTTTTCTCCATTCCACATTTACCATCTTATATAGTGTATGTTTTATGTATTTGTCTATTGTATATCTGTCCCCTCTAGAATATGAGCTCCACACAGGCAGGAGTTTTTGTCTGGTTTAGCCACTCATGTATCCTAGTGCCTAGCTCAGTGCCTGACACATAGTAGGCACATGAATGAGCAAATGAACAAGGCACTCGGAGCCCAGCTGAAACTGAAAACCTTAAATTTACAGCCTCATGTTTTTCACTGGTTTATAGAGGCAGGGGATTGTAGAACTGATTGACGTTTTGCTGAACAAGCATGTTGGAAAGAGGAGTATAGGAAAATTGTGGTTATTAGTGATAAAATGGTTCATGGGATTACCATGGAAACCAGTCTTGGTAAGAGGAAAAAATGAAACTCCAAAAGGAGCAGGTGGACTGGGTAAAGATGGAGTATTTTAGAGTATCAGAGAGCTCTGTGAGGTGGAGTAGTAGATTAAGGGCTTAGAAAGATAGGTGGCTGTGGTCACAGAGTGGGATTCAGAGTGCAAATATTATTGATTTTGACAAGGTCCAATGTGTTCATATGTGAGTGACTGAGATGGAACAGAAAAGTTCACTAGAGATGAGTAAATGAGGCTGGGGTGGGGGGAGGAGGAGTGGAGGGAGGGACTTATACAGGTTCCTGGAAGAAGTTGGAGTAAAGTCAAAAATTATCATACTAGCTATATGACTTGGCTATTAACATCTATGCCTATTTCCCTGTCTAGAAAATAAGGGAACTATTAGTACCCACCCAGAGAGTTATTTTGAAGCTTAAATTAGGTAATATTTGTAAAGCCATTAGAAACTGCCTAGGACATAATAAGTTTTAATACTAATAAGGCACAGGATTCCAAAGTCTTCATGAATTCAAGAGTATGAGCCAGTCAGGCAGCTCCAGACATGACAGTGATTTCATGAGAGGGCAGGGTCTTCAAAGGAACAGGCAAGCAATGCCACCAAGAATGGGCAGGTAATATAAACAGCTGGACAGGCCAGGGGGAGTGTGTATGAATGTGCTGGGTGAGTAGTGGGGACTGTGGTGAGCTAAAAGTGGTTCCCTCACCTCACCTTGAACCAGCTGTTGCCCTGCAGGAATATAAGTCCTGTGTCATAAAAACTCTTGGTTTTTCAAAGGAAAGCTAGAAATTCCCATTTTTATATGAATTCTCCCAGTTAGGGAGAGTTGGCTAAAATTTATAACATATTGTATGGTCCAAAATATCAGGAAACCATCTTTGACCCAGTGGCCATCAGTCTGAACTCCCTGCTTCATAGGAAGGTGAAAAATGATGGACTGCAAGAAGGATGTCATCCAATCCTCCCTGCCCCATGACCTATGCGGTACAGGAGACGAAAAAGTGTCTTTGTAGGTGGGAGGTGGTTTCAGTTAAGGTCACAAAAGAGGAGGAAACTTTCAATACAGAGGCTGAAGAGACAGAAAGTCAAGGACAAGAGCATGGGAGAGGGAAGGTCATCAGGGCCTTTCATTTTAGGTGGCACCTAAGCATGACAAAGATGAGAGGGATAGAGAGATTTAGCACCTAAAGTTCCAAGTGCACCCTGGCACCAAGTCCAGGCAGGTGATGGGAGACTGAACCTTCTGATGTACTAATTCCTGAGGGAGCCATCTCCCACGTTACAACTTCCCTCACTAACATCTTTAATTTCCCTCCAAGAGCTTCTTCCTTCCATTTTCCAAATATACATCATTCTCTCTATTCCAAAAATCACTTTTTATATGATGTATTAATCTAACTTTAAGTAATCACATGCCTCTCTTTGGGCCATTTCTTCTCTCCTGCCCCACAGGTCCTTCTCTCCCCTCTCACCACATGGACCTTCCCTAATTATAGTCTTCATCTCTTTCTTTTTCTCTTGGAAAATCAGTTGTTCTCAGGTCATAACTGTTGCTTCTTGCCTATAACTCCCAACTCTGTACCATACTGAACTCAAATTCTATATTTCTAATTTCCCCCTTCTAGATGGGAAATTTTTCTAGCAGTCCATAAGCCTCCTGAGGAAAGGAACAGTAACTTATTCATTAATATCATACTCCAGCACCTAATCTTTTGCTTGCTAGATGGTAGGGACTTAATAAATATTGTTTTAATAAATGAATGCCTCAAATGTACCTCCATTTTATATTTAATATGTCCAACAGTTAATGATTTTTTAAATTTAATTATTTTTTAATTCTTTTTCAAATTCTTTTCCCATTGATGTTACTACAGAATATTGAATAGAGGTCCCTGCAACAGTTAATGATTTTTAAAATATATTTGTAGACACACATAAGTATGTTCATGTGTGTGTGTGTGCAAACCAAAATATAAATAATCATTATGTGTTAGAATCATATTAATTTCTCAATTTTTTCTTTTTGATTTTCTGCAGTACTTGAATCTTTATAATCAGTATATAGAATCTTTAAGAATCTAGTCAGGAGCTATTTTCATTTTTTTAAGGGAAGAAATACTAAATTTATTATCTTCAAACAAACGTTACCTCCACTCTCCCTTACCTGGGGTTTAAACCTTGGCATTATCTTCAAAGCCTACTTCTCCTACACAGCCACATTCTATCAGTTACAAAGTCCAGTAGGTTCCTCCTTCACAATTTCCCTCACACTTACTCTCTTGCTTCCCATTTGATCTGCCCCCATTTTTTTCTGGACTGCCAACACCTCACACCTGGCCTCACTGCCAGGTTAGGCTATGTTCTGCTGGGACATAAACAATACACAATCCTAGTGGCATATAAAAGCAAAGGTTTGTTTCTCTCTCATGTTACATGTCCATTATGGGTTGATTGAGAATTCTGCTTCATGTCACCTATTCCAGGACCCAAAGTTGATGGAGCAGCCAGTATCTGGAACACTAGTCATGGGAGCAGAGGGAAAGAGAGCTCAGGAGGCTCTCGAGCTGGCAGGCAACAACTCTCACCTGGAGGTGACACACATCTTTTCACAACAGGTTGGCCAGAATTATTCACATGTCCTCCCCAACTACTAGGATGCCAGAAAGTGGAACACTGCCACGTGCCTAGAGGGGAGAGAACTGGAAATATTTGACAAACAGAACTAATATCTACCACATTTGTTGACAATACCTCCAGACTGACTCTCTTGCTTCAAAACTATCCTGTTTACCTGGCCACCTGGATCATTGGATTTAGAGTCATAAAAATGGGGCTCCAGCCTTAACCTATCATTTATTAGTTGAATAACCACAGTTGTTTAATTTCCTCATATTTAAATTTTTAATAGTTCTCCTTAGCTAGATTCCTGAGAATATATGAAATACTAGTTGGGAACTCTTACACATATTTATAGTGATAAGTTGAATTAACCTAATGCAACATTAATTCAGTAGCTGGCTTATGAAGCTGGCCACTTGTATGATTTCACTTATTATGATGCCTAAGGTGTGCTTGTGAGGGAGGTGGGAGAAGGAGTGTCTCCAGTGAGGCCTCCTCAGGGCCATAAAGCACCTCCTGAGCTCTGATGTGCAGGACTGCCATTGCGTGCCGTGCTTCATGCCTTTCTTAGAACGCTACCCCCTTTAGTCAGCTTAGTGTCCCCTGCCTCTTTACTATGAAACCCTCAGATCACAAGGCCTGAATACCTTGTGGGAATGAAATGAATTATTTCTGTTCACTGCAATAACCATCTTTCTTTTCTCCTTCATTGTGTTCTCTTGCTCTCTCCTCTTGCTTACAACATTTCCTTTTCTACCTAGAGAAGTACTCTCTTCCCAAAGGCATCTGACCTCCCTTCCCCTGTTATGGAATATCCCTGTGTTACCTCCCACCACAATCTATGGCAATGCTGCCTGATGTGACAATCCAGGTTACAATACGGCATGCTGCTTATCCTTGTCTCTAAACTCTGGTCATGCTATTCCCCACTCCATAAATACCATCCCACATCTTCTTTTACTTTTCGAGCCCCATTTCCTCTATACCTTTCCCTGCTACCGCCATCCATGCTTGAAAGCTGATTCTTCTACACTTAATGCATACATTTTGGTATTTGTTGCTTCCTTTCAAATTTCTTCATATGACTCTATTTTGCATCTCCAAAACATTTCACTAGTGATTTCTAAAACATTCCATTCATGTGTGTTTCTTTGATCGCCCCAGATGCAGAGACTGATTGAAGATACCCAAGCCTAGGCTCAGAAGAGAAACAATTTCCTTCAGCCCCGAGTATAACAGCACAACTATTCAGGGACCATTCTGCTCACCCCACAGGGGAGGGCACTTTAAGCATCACGTGTCATCCCGAAACTTAATCCAACAGCGACATCGGGTGAATCACCTTGAAAATACAAAGGAAAGTTCAGTTGCTTCGTGGGGTGTCAAGGCCTTTGTGCTACCACCAGCAATTCTCAAAGGTCAGGACCCACAGTGGCTGCTCCCCAGTTTTCAAAGTTAAGCTCAGGCACCCAGCTGTAGAGTCCAGGCATGGCATGAAGATACAGATTCCTGAAGGATGCCCTTAAGAGCAGCCAGCTGTGCGTGAAAAAAGCAAAAAGAAACATATGCATCTTTGTTGAAACTTGTTCTAGAGGAACACAACATCCATAATTGGGGCACTACAGAGACAGACAGATCATGCCTGGGGCTCAAGTCCCTAATGCAATCTGCTCAGCTGGAGGAGCCACAACTAGTTGTTAAGACTCCTAAATCTGATGACACGTCAGCAGAGAGATAGATGCCCAGAATGCAGCGACTGCTGGAGGGTTTGCAGACACACAGGCTGAACAGATGGAGCATGGTGGAGGAGTGTTGGGGCCTCAGAGACACATGAGCATCATGGCCCCACAGAAAAGAAGCATTTTATGTCAACTGCAGAGCTATCACATCCCCACCAAAACAGTGTCACTTTGAAACCTGTCCCATTCAGGAGAAGCAAAGAAACATACCATGAGTGACTGCCCGTTATTTTGAGCAGAAAGCACGTCTCAGATTATGGACTTTTCTTTCTCCTTCCTACCTAATTTTCACTCACCATCTGTATGATCTCTTGGGTCAAACAAACAAGAGAATTCCTGGATCATCTGCGTCTGCTTAGTAGGTTGACAGGCTCATTAGGGCAGTAACCCACACAGACACACCCTCTCCAACAGCTGCCAACTTCTCTCAAGGCGGAAAATCTAAAAATGATATTACCTTGAAACTGATTTGTAGCAAACATGTTTCTTCCATGTTTCTTTACGTTCAGGGGCATATTGGTAGTTTAATTGTTATTGAGTTATAATTGGTAAAAGGTAGTTTATTTTAGAAATCTTCCCATTTAGGGAAACTACACATACTGTCATCTTTTTTCCCACAGCTGTTTTTTTTTTTTTTTTTTTTTGGTGATTTTCCTTGAGTTTTTAAAATCTTTTAATGCCTCACCAAAAAACAAACAACAATAACAATAACAAAGACACAATCGCAGTTGTGGCTAAGCAACTCTTAAAGAGTATAAGAATTTGTACTGATGTGACAGAAATCACTCTGCACAAAAAGTATTGTAAATTGTGGATGGTGGCTTTTGGATGCTGTGACTCACTAAGGAGGAGTAATCAGTTAGAGAATGGTGGTGGGGAAAAAATTGAAAAGGAATAAATCCCTACTTTCTGTTTTTATTTTCTAGTTAACTAATACAAGAGTTACTTTAAAAAACAAACGTTTAGTTCGAGCCCTGGTCTGGGAGGATCCCACATGCCGCGGAGCAACTAGGCCCGTGAGCCACAACTAGTGAGCCTGCACGTCTGGAGCCTGTGCTCCGCAACAGGAGAGGCCGCGATGGTGAGAGGCCCGCGCACCGCGATGAAGAGTGGCCCCCGCTCGCCGCAACTAGAGAAAGCCCTCGCACAGAAATGAAGACCCAACACAGCAAAACTAAATTAATTAATTAATAAACTCCTACCCCCAACATCTAAAAAAAAAAAAAAAAAAAAAAGAAATCAGTTAACTAACTTTGCCCTTTATATAAAAGTCTTTTAAAAAAGAAACCAAACGTTTAAAAGAGAAACATAGTTTTTCTATTAATCCATCTTTCATGTTCTTTGATTCCTCTTAAAATCTGCCTCTGTCTTCACATGGCCCTCCCCGCTCTGGTTCCCTGTGTCTTTTCCTTTTCTGTCTCTTATACAGATACTCTGTCATTGGATTTAGGGCCCACCTTAAATCTAGGATGATTTTACCTTGAAATCCTTAACTTAATTACATCTGCAAAGTTGATGTAATTGGTTTAGTATTGATGAACTCTTTCAGTCTGTGCTTGTCTGAGTTTTTTGTCTCTCCTTCAGTTCTGAATGATATTCTTCCTGGGTAGAGTATCTTAGGTTGTAGGTTTTTCCCATTCAGCACTTTAAATATATCATGGCACTCCCTTCTGGCATGCAAAGTTTCTGCAGAAAAATCAGATGATAGGCTTGTAGTTCCCCTGTATGTGACTCTTTGTTTTTCTTCTGGTGCCTTTAGAATTCTTTCTCTTTAACTTTTGCCATTTTAATTGTGATATGTCTTGGTGTGGGCCTGTTTGGATTCATCTTGTTTGGGACCCTCTATGCTTCCTGTACCTGGATGTATGTTCCCTTCTTCAGGGTTGGGAAGTCTTCAGCCATATTTTTATCAAAAACATATCTGACCTTGTCTCTCTCCTCTCCTTCTGGGATACATAGTGCAAGCATTGTTACACTTCATGTTATCCCAAAGATCTCTTAAACTGCTCTCATTTTTTATTTGTTTTTCTTTTTGCTGTTATGATTGGGTGATTTCCATTTTTCTATCTTCCAGATCACATTATGTATTCCTCTGTATCACTTAGTCTGCTATTCATTCCTTGTAGTGGGCTTTTCATTTCTTGTAGTGTGCTTTTCATTTCAGTTATTCTATTCTTCAGTTCTGACTGGTTCTTTTTTATATTTTCTAGTTCCTTGTTAAAATTCTCGCTGTGTTCATCTATTCTTTTCCCTAATTCAATTAGCATTCGTATTACTAATGCTTTGCGATCTTTATCTGGTAAACTATTTATTTCTGTTTTATTATTTTTTCAAGGACTTTCTCTTGCTCTTTCAATTGAGGCCAGTTGCTCTGTCTTTTCGTTTTACTTAACTTTCTCTGTCCCCCTGATGCTCAGGGCTTCAGCCCCATCAACCTGGGATCCAGTCTCACCCCCAATAGACCACTGAGCAGAGGGGAAGCTATCTTTAAGTGTGTGCTATCCCCTCCCCAGTGCTGGTACACTTGCCCCAGAGGGGAACTGCGCTGGAGCAAGAGGGGTCCATGTGGGCTCTTGCTCCTGATAGGGTGAGGGCTGGCATGGGGAGTGCTGACCATAGACAGGGGATTGCCTCCAGTGCACGACCTATACAAGTGCCAGCAATGGCAGCCCCACTGTGTCTGAGTCTCCTTTGTCCTTCACAGCTGATCACTCCCTCCAGCCTCCACTGCCCCTGCCCTGTTGTGGAGCCACTCTGCAGGGCAAGAGGGCTCACATGGGCTCTCAGTGTGTATGAGGTACAGGCTGTGGCAGTTCAGCTGCCGTTAGAGATCAGGACTGCCTCTGAAGCACTGCCCACACAGGCGTCAGAAATGGCTGTCCCCGCCATGCTCAGATGCCACCCCATGTCCAAGTCACCTCTGTGTCCCATGGCCAAGCTATCTCTCCAGTCGTGGCAGCCCTGTTCCAGTGAAGAGCTGCAAGGTGAAGTAAGCGGGGCAGGTGTGTTTGCTTGGCTCCGGCTGGGGCATGCACCGGGGAATGGAGCAGTCCTCAATCCGCCCTCTCTGCCCTGCCTCAGGAACAAGTCAAGGGAGCTTGTGCGCCCCTTACAAACAGAGTCCAGGCTTCCCACAGACTCTCCAACCAGCCAAGGGGCCTCGTCTTCACTGTGTCAGATCCCAGGACTAGGGCGTCCAATATGTGGCTTGAACCACTCACTCCTCAAGAAGGATTTCCTCCCGTGTAATCTCCCTTTTCCTCTGAGTCCCATCCCAGGGGGTCTACAGTTTCTCCAGTGGGAAAAACAGATCCCAACGTAAATCATCCAGCTCCCCCAGTACTGTGGGATGCTTCCCAGGAGGCCCACTGGGGTCTTGCCTCATGGGTATCACTAGAGAAATCTGTGAGCTTGACCACTGGGGATGAGATAAAAATGGAGAAGAGGAGTGGGGCTTATAGCAACCAACACTCAGATCTTGGCAGACCACATTCCTGCCTGTAGCACTGCCCAAGCAGGGATCCCAGGCAACAGTTCTGCTCATCTGCAGAGCTGAGGTGGTGACCTCCTCTGGTAAGAGAGAGCTCAGTTGGCAGTTCTGCCTGATTTTGGCCCCCAGCCAACAAGTTGTACCAACCACAGAGCTCATTTTTTGGCCCCACCTGGGCAGGGAAGCAAATTTACAGCCCCACCCAACTGTGAGTATAGCCTCCAGTCCTGCTAGGAACGCTTGCCAGAGAACTACAGCCCTGCTTGGGCAGGGAGCTAAGCCAGTAGCCCTGCCTAATTTTTAAGTATAGCTTCCAGCACCACAAAATCAGGGAACCTTAACAGTGATCTTCGGCAGACTTGGAGTCCACCAATTGTACCAACCAGTCATAGAGCCCAGCATATAGCCCTGCCTGACTGCTGCACAGCCTGTGACCACAACCAGGAAGGAAGTCCAATCTGCCCAATAACAGAGCATAATCTGCAGCTTTACCTAACAAGGAACCCAGATAGTGATGCCAGACAACAGTGGAACATAGTCTCCAGCCCTCCTAGCTGCAGGCCCTTCCAACAAGAGAGCCCAGACAGTGATCTTACCCAACAGTGGAACAGAGAGCAGCCTAACTGATTGCAAAGCTCAGCCTGCCACCCTACCAAATTCAGGGCACAATCTGCAGCCCTGCTTGGTCTGCCTGATCACATATCATAGTCTGAGGGTCTCTCCAACTGGGAAGCCATGCTTTCAGCCTCACCTGAACATGGGTCAAGCCAATGGCACCATCTGGTCAGGAAGCACAGCCTGAAACTCCACCTTACCAGGAGAGATTACAGAGCCCAGCCCATAGCCCTGTCCAATTACAGAGTCCAACCAGTGGCACCATCCTACCAGGTAACACAGACTATGACCTCACCCAACCAGAGGTGAGTGCAAAGGCCGGCTATTGGTCCCACTTAACTACAGAGCACACCCAGCAGCCCCAACCAGTCAGAAGCCCACCCAGCAGCCCCACTTGCACGTGGAGCCCAGACAGCAGGCCCACCCAACCACAGAGTTCAGTAAGCAGCACCACCCCTGTCATCAGAGTATGGGCAGTAGTCTTGCCCAGAGAACCTGATAGTAGCTGACCCATCCAATAACCCAAGCTGAGCTGACTGATGAAAGTCTTTCTCTACTGAAGCAAACCTGCAAAGTCTGGAAGAGGAGACTGCTAACTCGAGTGCAAAGATACCAGTGCAAAGAATAAACCATCACAAATAATGAGTTAAACATTATACCACCAAAGGAAACTAATACATTTCTAATAATTGACCCTAAAGAAATGGAGATCTATGAGCTGTCTGACAATGAATTCAAAATAATCCTCTTAAAGAAGTTCAATAAACTACAAGAACACACAGACAGACAACTGGAATTAGGAGAATAAGGAATGAACAAAATGAGTTCAACAAAGAAAGAGAAACCATTAAAAAGAACAACAACAACAGAAATTCTAGAGCTGAAGAATACAATGACCAAGCTGAAGCATTCAACAGAGAGTTTCAATAGCAGACTTGACCAAGTGGAAGAAAGAATCAATGAGCTAGAAGATAGGTCATTTGAAATTATCCAGTCAGAGGATCAAAAAGAAAAAAGAATGAAAAAGAGTGAAAAAAAGCCTATGGGACTTATGGGATACTACCAAAAGAAAAAATATACACTTTAAAGGAATCCCAGCAGGAGAAAAGAAAGAGAAAGGGACAGAAAGTATTTAAGGCAATAACTTCCCAAATATAGGAAGAGAAAGAGACATCCAGATTCATAGGCCCATAGGTTGAACCTGAAAAGGGCTACACCAAGACACATTAAAATTAAATTATCAAAAGTCAAAGACAAAGAGAGAATTTTGAAAGCAACAAGAAAAAGGCAATTCATCACATTCGACAGGATTCCCCCACCCCTATAAGACTATGGACAGATTTCTCAACAGAAATGTTGCAGGCCAGAAGAAAGTGGAATGATATATTCAAAATATTGATAGAAAAAAATGGTCAACCAAGAACATTATACCTGGCCAAGTAGTTTTCAGAAATGAAGGAGAGAAAAAGATTTTCCCAAACAAACAAAAGCCAAAGGAGTTCATCACCACCAGACTTGTCTTAAAAGAAATGCTAAAAGATGTTTTTCAAACAGAAATAAAAGATGCTAATTAACATTGTAAAAACATATGAATGTGTAAAACTCACTGGTAATGGTAAATATATAGTCAAAGTCAGACTCCCTAATATTGTAATGTTGGTGCATAATTCACTTACAACTCTAATTTAAAAGTTAAAACAAATGTATTAAAAATAACCATAGTTACAATAATTTGTTATTGGATACACAATATAAAAAATATGAAAATTGTAACATCAATAACAAAAAATGATAACTTCTGCATGCTATGGAAGTTAAGCTGTTCTCAGCGTAAAATAGGATGTTATAAATCTAAGACCTTTTATGGTAATCAAAAAGGAAAAACCTGTAGTAAATACATAAAAGATTATGATAAAGGAGTCAAAGAATACCATCACAAAAAGTCATCAACTCAAAAAGGAAGACAGCAAGAGAGGAAGCAAGGAAAAAGGGATCTACAAAACAGAAAACAACAAAATGGCAATAGTAATTCCTTATCTATCAATAATTACTTTTATGTAAATGGATCAAATTCTCCAATCCAAACACAGAGAACGGCTAAATGCATAAAAAAAACAAGAAGGTCCAGTGATATGCTTCCTACAAGAGACTCATGTTAGCTTTAAGAACACACATGGACTAAGAGTGAAGGGATGGAGAAAGATATTCAAGCAAATGGTAATGAAAAGAAAGCAATGGTAGCAATACTTATATCATACAAAGCAGACTTTAAGCTAAAAATGGTCAAAGGAAATGAAGAAGGTCATTATATAATGATAAAGGGGTCAATCCATCAAGAAGATATAACAATTGTAAATATTTATGCTCCCAAGATCAGAGTACATAAATATATAAAGCAAATACTAACAGAACTAAAAGGAGAAATAAACAGCAATACAGTAATAGCTGGGGACTTTAATACCCCATTCTAAACAATGGACAACTCATTCAGACGGAGAATCATTAAGGAAACAGTAGATGTGAACAACACTATAGACGAAATGGACCTAACAGACACATACAGAATATTCCGTCCAACAGCAGTAGAATACACATTCTTCTCAAGTGCCCATGGAACATTTTCTAGGATAAGTCATATGTTAGGCCACAAAAAAAGTCTCGACAAATTTAAGAGGATAGAAATTATATCGAGTACAATTTCTGACCATAAATGGTATGAAACTAGAAATCAATAAGGAACAAAGCTGTAAAAATCACAAATACATAGAAGTTAAACAACACACTTCTGAACAACCAATGGAGCAAAGAAGAAATCAAAAGGAAAAATTTAAATATCTATGGCAAATGAAAATGGGAACACAATAAACTAAAACTTGTGGGATGCAGCCAAGGTTATGGCTATAAACGTATAGATCAAGAAAAAAGAAAGGCCTCAAATAAAAAACCTAACCTTACACTTCAAGAAACTAGAAAAAGAAGAACAAACTAAGCCCAATGTTAGCAGGAGGGAAAAAATAATAAAGATTAGAACAGAAATAAATGAAATAGAGAATAGAAAAAAAAAAACAGAAAAGATGCACAAACTAAGAGCTGGTTCTTTGAAACAGTACATAAAATTGACAAACCAGTAGCAAGACAATCCAAGAAAAAAAGAGAAAAGACACAAATAAATAAAATTGTAATTGAAAGAGGAAACATTACAACTAATACTGTAGAAATACAAAGAATCATAAAAGATTACTGAGAAAAATTATATGCCACCAAATCAGACAAACCAGAAGAAATGGATAAATTCCTAGAAACCAACAACCTACCAAGATGAGTTTCATGAAGAAATAGAAAATCCAAACAAATAATAAGTAATGAAATTGAATCAGTAATAAAAAATGTCTCAACACAGAAAAGCCTGGCACCAGACGGTTCCACTGGTGAACACTACCAAACATTTAAAGAAGGAATGCTAATCCTTCTCAAACTCTCTTCTCAAACAGAAGAGGAGGGAATACTTCCAAACTCATTTTACAAGACCAGCATTACCTTGCTATCAAAGCCAGATAAGGACAATACAAGTAAAGAAAACTGCAGGCCAATATCCCTGATGAATAGATGTAAAAATTCTCAACAAAATATTAGCAAACCAAATTCAATAGAACATTAACAGGATCATACACCATAATCAATTTACCCCTGGGATGCAAGGTAGTTCAACATAGGCAAATCAATATATAAAACACCACATTAAAAGAATGAAAAATATAAAGCATATGATCATCTCAGTAGATGTAGAAAACTTTTCCTCTAAGATCAGGAACAAGACAAGTGTGCCCACCTCAGCACTCCTATTCAACATGGTACTATAAATACTATCCAGAGAAATCAAGCAAGAAAAATTAAATAAATAAAAGGTATCCAAATTGAAAAGGCAGAAGTAAACTGTCGCTGTTTCCAGATGACATGATCTTATAGATAGAAAATCCTAAAGACTCCACTGAAAAACTATGAGAACTAATCAATGAATTCATTAAAATTTCAGGGTAAAAAAAATCAACATACAGAAACTATTTGCATTTCTATACACTAACAACAAAACATCTAAGAAAAGAAAGAAATGATTCCATTTATAATAGTATGAGAAACAATAATATACTTAGCAATAAATTTAACCAAGGTGGTGAAAGATCTGTATACTGAAAACTATAAGACATTGACTAAAGAATTGAAGAAGACACAAATAAATGGAAAGATATCCGTGTTCATGGATTGGACAATTAAATTTAACACTATTAATTCTGTTAAAATGTCTATACTACCCAAAGGAATCTACAGATTCAGTGCAATCCCTATCAAGATTCAAATGGCATTTTTCACAAAGGCAGAAAAAACAATCTTAAAATCGTTTGGAACCACCTGAAGACCCCGAATAGCAAAAGCAATCCTGAGAAAGAAGAAAAAAGCTGGAGACATCATGCTTCCTGGTTTTAAACTATATTACAAAGCTATAGTAAGCAAAACAGTATGGTACTGGCATAAAAAACAAACACATAGACAAATGGAACTAAATCAAGAGCCCAGAAATAAACCTATGCTTATACAGTCAACTAATACTAAAAAAGGGAGCCAAGAATACACACCTGGGAAAAGACAGTCTCATTAATAAATGCTGCTGGGAAAACATTTTGCATTTATTCACATGCGAAATAATGAAAATGGACACCTATATCACACCACTCAAAAAGATTAACTTGAAATTAAAGACTTAAATGTACGACCTGAAACCATAAAACTTACAGAAGAAAACATAGGAAAAAAAGCCCTTTGGCAGTGAATTTTTGGACATGACACCAAAAGCACAAGCGATAAAAGCAAAAATAAACAAGTGGAATTACATCAAACTAAAAACCTTCTGCACAGCAAAAGTAATGATCAACATAATGAAAAGGCAACCTACAGAATGGGAGAAAATATTTGCAAACCACATATCTGATAAGGGTTTAACAACCCAAAATATATAAAGAACTTATATAAATCAATATCAAATAAAAAAAATCTTATTTAAAAATAGACAAAAGACCTGAATAGACATTTTTCCAAAGAAGATACTCAAATGGCCAACAGGTACATGAAAAGGTGCTCAATATCACTACATCACTAATCATCAAGGAAATGTAAATCAAAACCACAATGAGATATCACTTCACACTCATTAGAATGACTATCATAAAAAAAAAAAAAAACAAGAGATAACAAGAGCTGGTAAGGTTGTGAAGAAAAGGGAACATTTGTACACTGTTGGTGGGAATGTAAACTGGTATGGCCACTATGATAAACAGTATGATGTTCCATAAAAAAATTTTTTTAATAGATTTTATTTATTTATTGGCTGTTTTGGATCTTTGTTGCTGCATGCGGGCTTTCTCTAGTTGTGGCTAGCGGAAGCTACTCTTCATTGCGGTGTGCGGGCTTCTCATTGTGATGGCTTCTCTTGTTGCAGAGCACAGGCAAGCAGGCGTCAGTAGTTGTGGCACATGGGCTTCAGTAGTTGTGGTTCATGAGCTCTAGAGTGCAGGCTCAGTAGTTGTGGTGCACGGGCTTAGTTGTTCTGTGACATGTGGGATCTTCCTGGACCAGGGATCGAACCCATGTCCCCTGCATTGGCAGGCGGATTCTTAACCACTGCACCACCAGGGAAGCCCCACCATAAAAATTTTTAAGGAATTACTATATAATCATCAGGTCCACATCTGGGTATATAATCAGAGAATATGAAGTCCCTATCTTGAAGGGATATCTGCATTCCCATGTTCATTTCAGCATTTTTTACAATAGGCAAGACATGGAAAAAACCTAGGTGTCCAGATGAATAGATAAAGAAAATGTGGCATGCACACACACACAAACACACACTCAATGGAACATTACTCAACCATAAAAAAGAAGAAAATCCTGCCATTTGCAACAATACAGATGAAACTTGAAGGCGTTATGCTAAGTGAAATAAGTCAGAGAAAGATAAGTACTGTATGATCTCACTTATATGTAGAATCTTAAAAAATATCAAACTCATTGAAACAGAGAGCAGGTTGGGAGTTGTCAGTGGCAGGGGGCAGTTTGAGGGGTGTGATTAGGGGAAATGGGTGAAAGTGGTCAAAGGGTACAAACTTCCAGTTATAAAATAAATAAGTTTTGGGGTTGTAATGTACAGCATTTGGGGCTATAGTTAACAATACTGTTTTATATATTTGAAAGTTGCTAAGAGAGTAGATCTTAAAAGTTCTCACATAAAAAAATTATGAGGTGATAGATGTGTTAATTAACCTTGTTATGATAATCATTTCATAGTACGTACCTATATCAAATCATTATGTTGAATGCCTTAAACTTACACAATGTTATATGCTAATAATATCCCAATAAAGCTAGAAAACAATAATCTATGAGTCAGATTCCATAGGCTGTATAACTTTTTGTAGCTTTTCTTACTTCCTATGATACATGGCAGATTTGCTGATAACGAGCTGCATGACTTCTGCTAACTGGATGATTTCTTGATGCTAGTTACTTCTTCAGTCCTCTGTGAGGTACTTACTGACGTAAAATTTCTTCAGTACATTTTGCAAGCAGCTGCCTCCCTTCAGAACACTTAAGGACTCAGTTGCTTATAAGTACATCCAAGTCAGGGCAGTTGAGTTGTAGTGTCCCTGAAAATTGCTAGCAAACTCAGCTTAACTTCAATTTCTGGGAAGAAACAAGTACAAATCATCCAACATCTGATTGGCAGGCACCTAGAAGACCCATTCCCAGAGTGATTGTTCTAACCATATTCTAGCGCCTCATTATAGATGTCCTAGTGACATTTGAGATAAAGTATGAGTAGAAGGTGTCACCTTTGAATCTACCTTTCTGCAAATTAGAGGTTGTATTACAAGCCACCCACCTCTGAAGGAAAGAATGACGATTAATGAGGCCCTTGTGTTAAGTTGGTCTCAAAGTTTGAAATGATAGCAAAGGGGAAGCGAAAATAGTTCAATAGATTCTTGTCACGTACAAAAGAAAACCCTTTTTAGAATTCTTTCGTAAGTCTAGGGTTCTGAACCAGTTAAACACTAAAGTACATTAGAGTCAGGAGAGCTGAAATTTTAAGCAATTATCTAAATGTCCCACAGCCATTTCATCTTGATTAATGGTAACGCTGTCCTCAGTGTGTATTGTTTTGTACTATTTTTCATTTCTTAATTTGTGTTTCTTTCTGATCATATTTGCCTGAGACCTTTTTATTTTATTACATAGTGCTGAATTCCATGGTTCAGCACTCTAACAACTCCCTTGCAAACATCTTAAGCTCCTTTTTCCATTTACTAAACTCACCTGGGGTAGATTCTAGGTGGGTTAACCCAACAACCCACTTACTTCACCCCTGCGCCAAAGTTGCACCTGGTGACTGAACTTGGAATAACCACTGATTTCAAATGGGCACCTCCCAGATAGCCCACTACACTTTCCTAGTAAATTCATGTTCTCAGTCACTGACAGGATTATTTCACATCTATTCTCCTTCCTCAGATCATCAAACCCCTTCCCCATCTCATCTATGATGTCATTTCATAGAAAAATAGATTAGACCAAATCTACCTCATCTTGCCACCCCAAATTTCATCAACTTACCTAAATTTATTTTTATTGTAAATTATACATAATTTTACGTAAAACATGCATAAAACAAATTTTACCATTTTAACCGTTTTTAAGTGTAAAGTTCAGTGGCATTAAGTACATTCACATTGTTTTGCAACCATCACCACTGTCCATCTGCAGAACCTTTTTCATCTGCATATATTTTTTAAAAGAAATAATAATAGCTAACTTTTATTGATTACTTTTTATTTGCCAAGCACTGCTCCTAACAATTTATATACATGAACCCACTTAATCCTCACAACCCCTACCCCATGAGGTAAGTATCACTTTCTCCATTTTAGAGCTAGAATTAAGGCACAGAAAAGTTGAGTAATAGCACAAGCGCACAAAGCAAATACTTGTTACAGTCACATATTCTAACTTTCCTCCTGTAACAATGGATAAACTGTCTACGCTCTCATCTAAGGTAATCACTCTACCTCTATCCTGGATCCCATCACTTCACATCTCCCCAGGGACTTCACTCCAGCCACTGTCTTCTTTCTCTTTCACATCATCTGTTTCTTCTTCTCTACTGCATCTTTCCTGTTGACATACAAACATGCCTCCTGGTGCCCAATTTTAACAACAAAAGAAAAATCCCCCCTTGACTCTACATCCTCCTCCAGCTATTGCCCTGATTTTCTGCTAATTTTCACTGTAAAAATCCTTGAAAAAGCTGTCTGTACTTGTCTTCATTTCTTCTCATCCCATTCTTTCCTCAACCCACTTTGATGTTGGTTTTCTGCACTGACATAATATAGGCTGATTTAAATTCTATTAGTGATTTCTTTTACATTTTTCAAAAACATTCCTAAATCTGTATTTATCTAGATACCAAAGATCAAGAATCAAACAACTTTCTGTTTCCTACTATAGAAGGCAAAAAATTGAGTCCTTTTGCTTTCTCTGTGTCCTTTGCAACTTCCAGGTCTTCTTTAATTAATCTGGGGTTTTAAACCCCATCATCATTGTTCTTTTTAACATAATCTTTTATGAATTTTAAAAATCATTACATTCAACCTTGCAACCATATTTATACCAGTTATAACACCTATTTCTGCATATTTTATGTTTCAGTGCTCTCTATACATCTTTTTTTCTGTTAGCACTCCTCACAATTTAATACAGATTCATCTCTCATTGAATTAATAGATGCATAAAAATATGTATTTTCGGGAAGAAAACCTACATAGTAAATTTTCTAAAAATCTTAAAGATACATAAATATCATTGTATTGCTTTCACACACAAATTTCGATGGGCTTAGAATTTTTGTGTCACAATCTTTTTTTTCCTAACAAATTCTGTAGAAGAGCTGATCTCAACACTGGCTATGTAATCCTGCTTCAGATTTGATCAGTCTAGGATGAGTATTACTCATCTGTGATTTTTATAAAGCTCCAAAGGGATGTTAATGAGAAGATGGTGTTAAGAAGCACTGTCATAGGCATTTTTATTGTGTTCTGGACAGCCAAAAAGTCTGAGAACAACTTGAAATTGTTTCCTTCTTAGGTAACTTGTTTTATCTTCTTGCATGTCTAGGTTTAAATCTAAACTCTACCGTATTGCAGCTGTATGATGTGGATGAGGTTATGTAAATTCTCAGAGCCCCAATCTCATCATCTCATTGCTGAATAAAGGTATATTTATGTCTTATACCACTCTTGTAGAGAATGATAAGGTTTAGTTTGCACATAGTAAATGATGCATAATTTTTTTGCTTACCCTTGAAATTCATAAGTTTCACCAGGATATCCATTAATGGATCTCTTAATCTCTTAATCCCACCTGAAATGCAAGAAATTTCTCAAACTTTAGATTCAGATCTGGTTTTTTGTTTGTTTAAATAAGGAGTTTTCTTCTACTACATTACAAATTAATTCTATCTTAGTTAATCCTTCATTCTCCTCTAACAGTATCTATTAGTCATGGGCTAGATTTTTGTGGTCACTCTCCCATATCTTTCATCTTCTCTCATCATTTTCAACTTTTTATCATGTATTCTGAGAGTGCCTTCTCAATTTTATGCTCTACCTCAGCAGTTTTCAGGGCTCTAGAGAAACTTCAGTGGAAGTTCTAGAGAATGCCTATAGGATCCAGTATTCGGATCAAGGATGAAAGCGTAGTAGATGGAGCTCTGGGACCCTATCTGCACTTCAACCAGAAACTCAGTCATAACCTTTACATGGCGAGAACCTTTATATGCTTTCATTAAAGAAAGACAATTGACAACTTTTTTAAAGCATGTAAAAAACCACCATATTCATTACTTATTCAATTTTCTCTACTGGTGAATTTGGTCTTTTCTGCCTTCAATACGGATTTTAATTTGACTATTCTTTTGTTTCAATAAGTCCCTTCCTGGGCTTCCCTGGTGGCGCAGTGGTTGCGCGTCCGCCTGCCGATGCAGGGGAACCGGGTTCGCGCCCCGGTCTGGGAGGATCCCACATGCCGCGGAGCGGCTGGGCCTGTGAGCCATGGCCCCTGGGCCTGCGCGTCCGGAGCCTGTGCTCCGCAACGGGAGAGGCCGCAGCAGAGGGAGGCCCGCATACCACAAAAAAAAAAAAAAAAAAAGTCCCTTCCTAAAGATTCTTCTTGTTCATAGAGGTGATTTCCTCTTGCAAATTAATAAAACCCATCAAATTTTACCTTCTAAAATTTTCTTCTGATTTTTATAGTAAATGTAATTTATTTTTCATGTTTTTCTTCTGTGTTTTTAAAAACACAGGAAGCCTCTCTTCCTTGGTACTATACAGACTGTTCTCTTCATATTGTACTTACTATCTCCTCTGGACCTAGAAGAATCGTTCATCAAATATAAAGCCAAGAGCAAACTGTTAAGCACAGCTCTGAGCCCAGTTCCTGGTAGGTGAGTCAACCAGTATCTTTACCAAACTGAATAGGGACTGTCCCCATCACTTCCCTAGTCATGAAGGGGGAAATGTAGTTCCCAGGAAAACTGAGGCCATCTGTGGACCAGTTCTCATTAATGAGAAAAAGTAATGAAATGAACAGTTATACCTAATTACACTGCCACTCCTGAGAGTTCTCAACATGTATCTCTGGAGTTTTACATCTTAAGGATGTGGCAATGTTGCTTTAATATAGGAGTAGCCATGCCAGAAACAGTATGGCTTGAGTTTCTTAATCCAGTCCCATCATCAAAAGAAGCAGTAAAAATTCCTCCTGGATAATGGAATATGGCCAGTGCTCATCCTTAATTTCAAGAGCAATTACAGATTAGATTATGAGCAATTTGAGGGAAGGGACTGTGTAGAACATCTGCATCTCTAAAAACTGGCATAGGGCTTTGCACTTGATAGGAGCACAGATTTCCCTGAATTAAATAATTATATTTTCATAGGTGTTTAATGGATATTTGGGGAAGGTCAGGTCATGATAAGTAAAACTGCAATAATTTAAAAAAAAACGCATTCAGGTAGAAGGGCTAGCGTAAGGTAAGGCAAAGAGGCACAGAGAGAGTGCTTTCAAATACAAGACCATTTGAAACCTTTAGCACTACTTAATGAACTTCTCAGAACTAGAAACAAAAATATGGATGCTTTGGGCTTCCCTGGTGGAACAGCGGTTAAGAATCCACCTGCCAATGCAAGGGACACGGGTTCGAGCCCTGGTCCGGGAAGATCCCACATGCCGTGGAGCAACTAAGCCCGTGTGCCACAACTACTGAGCCTGCATTTTAGAGCCCACGAGCCACAAGTACTGAGCGCGCGTGCCACAAGTACTGAAGCCTGCGTGCTTAGAGCCTGTGCTCTGAAACAAGAGAAGCCACCGCAATGAGAAGCCCACACACCACAACAAAGAGTAGGCCCCACTCACCGCAACTGAAAAGAAAGCCCGCATGCAGCAACAAAGACCCAACGCAGCCAAAAATAAATTAATTAATTAATTTTTTAAAAAGATAGTAAAAACATGGATGCTCTTGTTATTATCACCTTCATTAAGAAATATCCCATCCATAAACCAAATGTCCTTGGCAGTAATTCTTGGCTATCTAATTATTTCCAACAGAGAAAAGGCCAGACATATTAAAGGCTGCCCTTACACAAAATCACCAATAATCTGAACTTTCCTGATACAGACTCAATCTATCACAATGAGGCAGGCTTTTACTATGTGTAATGGAATCAAATTTATCTGAATCAAAAGCCATTTTGTATGTCCCTAATGTTCTTTGTAACTTTTGAGAGCTTATGAATTTATGCTTTTAAGATATATTTACATACTCTTCATTTGTCCATGCAGGGCAAACAACTGAGAATACTTTGGGGTTTTATTAATGTATCTTAAAATGGTATCTTTCTTGGTTTACTGGCTGAATCAAGCCCCAATAAGCTTTTCTTTTTAGAGTTAGCTCAGGCCAGCTTCTCTTCTGAGACAATATTTAAGGTCTCACAATTTGTGGTTTCTAATCCTCAGCACCACCAATGGGTATATGGAACTCCTCTCCTCAGGTTCCCTCTGAGCCCTCATGTTGGTTCCTATGTCCAATTTTCCCACCTTCTTGAAGGATGTTGGTGAGGGAACTTTTACCATTTTCCTGGGTGGCTTCTCACTCTCTGATCCCCACAGTCTGAGGATGACTTATCACTGCTCTTGCTCTACTTCCTTCCTACCATGCAGAAGCAGACCAGGCAAAACTCTTCAGCTGCCCCACCTGCAGTTGGGAGGGTGTATTAGTCATGGTCTCCAGAGAAAAAGAACCAATAGATAGATTGATTGATAAAATATATAATAATATATATTATTACATGATATATAAACATGTATCATATAATAATGTATAATAGAAAGAGGTTCATTATAAGGAATTGGCTTACACAATTATGGAGGCTGATAAGTCCCAAGATCTGTAGTCAGCAAGCAGAGACTCAGGAGAGTCAACGATGTAAGTTCCAGCCTGAGTCTGAGTTCAAAGGCAAGAAAAGACCTATATCCTAGCTCAAAGACAGTAAAGCCAAAAGAAAGAAATCTTTCTTACTCAGTCTTTTATTCTACTTAGGCCTTCAGTGGATTAGATGAGGGCCAAGAACATTAGGGAGGGAGACTGCTTTACTCAGTCTACTGATTCAAATATTAATCTCTTAAAAATACCCTCATAGACACACCCAGAATAATGTCTGACCAAATATCTGGGCACCCCATGGTCCCATCAAGTTGACACATGAAATTAACCATCCCAGAGGTTAAGTCAGTTCAGTTCCGGGGGAGTGTTGTGTAGAGAGCCTTATTTCCATCTCCAGTACAAACCACCTTCTCTAAATCCAGTTTTCCTTGCGACCCTAAACTAGAATAATATGGCTGATCTTCCACTTTTATCTTCATGCGAGAACTATATCTCTAAAGTTAATCAAACCCCATAGTGGAGAAGTGGGGTAAGAGAGAGCAGTATATCCACAGAAGTCCCTGAGGCAGCCTCCACAAAAGAACAGAAGGAAATGGAAGATAAAGTGACTAGTCCAGAGAAAGCTGAAGAAGCAATTAAAAGCAAGGTATCTTCTTCTGGGACAAAAGCCTGGAGGTTCAGATTTCTTAAGGAAATGATTGCAGAAAGGGCAAAAATATTTTGATTCTGGGGATTACAACATGGCTAAAGCAAAAATGAAGAACAAGCAACTTCCTACTGCAGCCCCAGATAAGACAAAGGTCACTGGGACCACATTCCCACTCCACAGGTCCATCCTCAACGGAAACTATCTCTTGCTGCTAGCAAGCTGGCTGGCTGGTTGAAAGAGCTGAACTGCATGAATCTTCTAATTCCCATTATTTCTCCTTAATACGTTCCTTCTCCACTTTTTATTTCCTTTCATTCACTAACTCATTTGAGAGTGACAGCTTTGCAGGTAGCAGTAGTGTGTGCTGCTATTGTAAAGTAGTATACATGTGTATGGTTTTGGATTAGTTTAACACTGTACTGATGAAAAGAACACGTTAGAGAAACATAAAGTAATCTACTTGAAAATAACTGTATATAATACCTAACTTCTAGTGTAGGACAGTCCCAACAAGTAACAAGTAAGTTTTACAATTTTAACGTTTTGGCTTTCTTTAATTCATCTTAATCATAGCTTTGTATTTTACTCTTATTTAATATAACCTCTGTAGTACTGATTTCTTCTGTATTTTCAGATTTTGTAAAACAAAATTTTAAGACCACAAGTCAGAAGAAAGGTCACAAATTTCAAACACAGATAGATGGGGCTCCAAAAGATTTGTATCTCTGTGCTTGAACTTGAATGGCCTTAAATCTGTTTCAGCTTTAACAATAGAATTTTACTTGGGCAATATTTGCCCATTCTGGTGTAACTTAGGTGACTCTAGTGCTTAACAGCTGCTATAGAAGCTAGCATTCTTATTCAGTTCTACAGCGTTTCAACACCTTTTGTTGTTGAAGATGTGACTGAAGTGTGCATGTACATCAACTGCTGAACTCACTTTTGTGCCATTTTTGTAAACACGATAGTTTTGTACAACTTCTCACAAATGTCTGTATTAATTTCACATATTAAAGAGTAGATGATGTGCCAACCAGAAGCACAAGAGTTCCTACACAAAATTCTATATGTCATTAGAGCTTTTGTATAGTAAGAGTAGTTTACAGTCTTGTGGTTACAGAATACCAAACTGAAATCTTTGCTCAGTCTGCCATAGACTTAAGCTTTTTCGTTCATTACTAATGTCCATGACATTCATGTCACCGTGTACAGATATGATATGTTGTTTAGGCATATCTTTTGTCCTACACAGAACATTTCATTTTGATTTTTATGAAAATTACAATTCATGTAACTTATATAAACTTTTTAAATGTAGAAACTTTTTACTTCCACAGTCAATTTGAGGGACACTAGAATAAAATACTTTGCCTCCTGTGGCCCCTCCGTCCTTTTTTTCCTGATTCTTTGACTCAAACCATGTTGGGCTATGCTGTTCAGTCTATTCAGAAGCACAGGAGTCTATATCCTTGCTCTTGAAATTTGTGCTGCTGAATGCTGCATTTTACAACACACTAATGATATTTTCCTTATAATTTCTCAGTTGTTAATTAACCACTCTTAATCTTACACTATTATTAATATTTGACAAATTTTTAAGTAATAGGAACTTTATAATTAAACAAATACTTGAGAAGGCTGGCCCAGGAACCTATACCAAGAAGAGCTGAATTTCAAGTAATTATACTGAGCTAAGTGAATTAGGCTTTTGACAATTAGAGTAATATACATGATAGGTGGAACATATTCATATTAAATATTTAGATATTTTGCTTCTATAGATGTCACTTTAATAAAATATAAATTTAATTTTTCTGTGGTTTATCTGGTTAACAAGAACTTTTATTAACAGACCACTGGGACAAATTTACTGCTCTTTTTTAGGAGCTCTTCCCATACGTTGTTGTGATGCTGTAGCATGACCATGAGGATCGGTAGAGCCTAAGAAGACAGTATTTATTTTTTTTCTTCATCTTTGACTTGCAAAGGGCCTCTCCTCTTTTGGATCCAGGCATCTTTTCTGGATCTTGGCTTCATTTGTATATGTGCTTTCCTATGACCCCAAATCATCATAGATGGTGCCTTGAGCATAGCATCTGCACTTAAAGCTGTCTAGCACTCTGAGGAAAACTTGCTGGTGTCTTCCTGCTTAAACCACCCCAAAAGGCAGAAAACAACAAACTCAGTAATGTGCTAATTTGTTATTATAAGGATCAGTTATATACAAATAGATTTATAATGGGAGCAGGTAGGTTATTCCACGGTATGTATAATAATTATAGGATCAATTTAAGAATTTTCAAATATTCCAAAGTAGAATTTCTGTGGTATCTAGTCTTTTTTATGAATATTTGCAAGCTATCACCATTAAATTCACACATCAGAGATGATTACTCTGAAAGAGACCATGTTATTCTTGACCATGGTAGGACTCCTGCTGTGGTCTGCAACAAGTGATGTAATCTCTGCCTGAGTTTTAGTTTATAAAACACAATGCTAATATTTAACCTACCTCAAAGTTGAGGATCTGTAAATACTGAGTAAGGGCCCCAAATAAAATATTGTTTATAGTCTTTTTTATTAAAAAAAACCATAGTGGAGGAAAGTTTCCTTAATTATCAAATCTTCTACACTGTTAGTGGGAATGCAAATTGGCACAGCCACTATGGAGAACAGTCTGGAGGTTCCTTAAAAAACTAAAAACAGGGCTTCCCTGGTGGCGCAGTGGTTGAGAGTCCGCCTGCCGATGCAGGGGACACAGGTTTGTGACCCGGTCCGGGAGGATCCCACATGCTGCGGAGCGGCTAGGCCTGTGAGCCATGGCCGCTGAGTCTGCACGTCCAGAGCCTGTGCTCCGCGACAGGAGAGACCACAGCAGTAAGAGGCCTGCGTACCGCAAAAAAAAAAAAAAAAAAAAAACTAAAAATAGAGCTACTATATGATACAGCAATCCCACTCCTGGGCGTATACCCAGAGAAAACCATAATTCAAAAAGATACATGTACCCCAATGTTCATTGCAGCACTGTTTACAATAGCCAGGACATGGAAGCAACCTAAATGCCCATGGACAAAGGAATGGATAAAGAAGATGTGGCACATATATACTATGGAATACTATTCAGCCATAAAAAAGAACGAAATAATGCCATTTGCAGCAACATGGATGGACCTAGAGATTGTCATACTGAGTGAAGTAAGTCAGACAGGGAAGGACAAATATCATACGATATCCTTTGTATGTAGAATCTAAAAAAATGGTACAAATGAACTTATTTACAAAACGGAAATAGAATTACAGATGTAGAAAACAATCTTATGGTTACTGGGGGAAAAGGGAGGGAGGAATAAATTGGGAGATTGGGACTGACATATACACACTACTATATTTAAAATAGATTCTTGAGAAGCATGAATCTGATTTTTGTTTGTGTGCGTCAATTCTGTGCTTTCTAATGTAATACCTTGCATAAGGTACTACTAAATACTATCTGTGATTGATTGACTATTTGGGTGATTAATTGTAAGTCAATATTTCAGAATTTTCCATAATTTTTAAAAAATTCAGGTTTCAAATGTTAATATTAAACATACAAGAAAAGCACACTGATGAATAAAGATTGTTTACTAAAAAAATAAAAAATAACAAAATAAAATAAAATAAAATAAAATAGATAACTAGTAAGGACCTCTGTACAGCACAGGGAACTCTACTCAGTACTCTGTAATGACCTATATGGGAAAAGAATCTAAAAAAGAGTAGATATATGTATATGTATAACTGATTCACTTTGCTGTACAGCAAAAAGTAATACAACATTGTAAATCAACTATATTCCAGTAAGAATTTTTTTAAAATTATCAAATCCCCAGAATCAGTCTTATATGATAGCTCTTGGTACTTACTTTTTCTAATTTTTTCTGGCCCTTCCTTCCTACTTTCTGACTGGAAGGCTCAAGAGAGGCCTCCCTGTTCACTCTAATTTTTTGTGGGTTTCCATCCCACTTTGAAATCTGTCCATCCCTCTGTGGCCCAGTTCGAATCCAGCTACATTTTCTGCAGTTAGTCTAAGGATAAACAGACACCAAAACAATGAAATATCCATCTAGTGTTATTCCATCAGCCACCATCTTGCTTTCTAAACTTGAGAGAGTATAACAATAGACACTGGATTCCCATTTGGAAATTTTCTGTACTAAAATGAGTCCAATACCACAAAATATCTCTTTAGTTTCAGGCCCTGAATATATATTCCTATTTCTCCTCAAAACTTAAAAAAAAAAAACTTAGAAGAACTGATGTTATACAATAAAAATATATATATCATCTCTGTATTAAATATTCTAATCAAATGTTTTTAATCTGAATCTATTAGTTAAGCCTCTAAACTTAACTGCCAGCTGGCAGGAAATAACCAGGACTAGATAACAAGTTAAATGCTCCATGAGGAAACAGTCAGTTAAATTAAGAATCTATAAGGCAATCGGGCTGAACTCTTCAAAGAAAAATTAGTAACAACCAAACACAATGTTTGAATTTAGCCACAGAACCTGGTTCAAAAAGAAAGCTATAGGTTCTTTTATAGTTGTAAATTTGGAACAACAGCAGAAATTTGAATATGAATTATAGATTAAATGATATTATAAAATTATTGTTAACTTCCTAAGGTAAGATCATTGTAAAGAGTTGTTAGTCTTAGGAGAAGTATGCAAAAATATTTAGGGATGAAGTGTTACACTGTTTAAAAATTACATTCAAATTGTACACTCAAAAAATATATAAAACAAATATGGCAAAATGTTACTTAGCAGTTGTAGAGTCTGCATGCAAGGTCTCTGGGTGTTCACTATACCATTCTTTAAATTGCTCTATGTTTGAAATTCTTCATAATAAAAAGTTGAAAAAATACTTAGAAGGAGTCCAGTTTTTGTCTGAATGTTCTGGCCACCTACATACTAAATTGAAACAAAGCAGAGTTGAGCAGGGTAGTGAGTGGTAATGATATAACTATGTAGAGCTTCTGTCTCTAGTCTTCCTGAAGCTTCACACAGGGAGCTCACTGCCCTTCCTCTTGGGTCTACAGACATTGCTTCTATCTCCTTCCCAAACCTAATATGATCCTGCCCTACATACAAGGAGGTGTTTGCACACCTGTCTCCTCAGAGAATCTCCAGTTCCCTTTTGGATGGAGACTATCTCATTCATCTTCAATTCTCATTAGTCCTTAGTCCACAGTCAGAGGTGCTCAATAATAGCTGTCAAATGAGTCAAGATGTGCTTCTTCCTTCTTCCAATATCAAGAAACACCAATTTGGAACAAGAAGAGTGGCTTATTTTGACTTGATAGTATAAATCTGGCCCCTTTCCAAACTTTTAAAAATGAAATTTATGAAGATTCTCCTCACCTCACAACTAATCTCTTTTGGACTGAATGTTTGTGTCTCCTCAGATTCATATGTTGCAAACCTAACTCCCAGTGTGATGACATTTGGAGGTGGGGGCTGGGAGGTGATTAGGTCATGAGGGTGGCACCCTCATGAATGGGATTAATGCCCTTAAAAAAGAGGCCCCAGAGAGCTCCCTCTCCCCTTCTGCCATGTGAGGTCACAGCCTTCTATGAACCAGGAAGCAGACCCTCACCAGACAGCCAGCACATTGATCTTAGACTTCCCAGCCTCCAGAACTGTGAGAAGTAAATGTTTGTTCTTTAAGCCACCTACTCTATGGTATTTTTGTTATAACAGCCTAAATTGACTAAAGACACAACCCAGCATGGACCCTCAGCCCTACAAGGAGGACCCCAGCTGGAACGACTCCAACTGCTGTCTGAGCAGCCGGCTGAGGGTCTCTGCCGCCTTCTGGCAGAGCCCCTGCAATCACTTCTGCTGCCAAGTCCAGTTCCATGGGCTCATGGACAAGGATGAGTGGGAGCAGGACTGGCCCAAAAGCGTCACCCAGAACATCAGTGCCGAGGCCTGGGGCAGAGCAGACTGTGGCTTCACCTCAGTGTCCTACCAGCAAGGGGTCCTGTCTGCCACCATCTTCTACAAGATCCTGCTGTGGAAGGCCACCCTGTATGCTGTGCTGGTCAGCATCCTGGTGCTGATGGCCATGGTTAAGAAAAAGGATTCCATAGACCATCTCCAAAAGTACATCCTGAGTCATTCTTTATCCTCGCCTTGGATTCTCCTAAACGCGTTTCCTGTTTGTGTCCCTCAAGAGTTTCTCTCTCTCCACCTCTTATCTCCTTCTTACACAGATATCTGTCCTTCTCTCAGCTTCCCTGCAGACTGAGCTCCTCACCACTGAATCTGAAATAGACTAAATCAATAAAAGTGGATGGGCTTGATTGTGTCCCAGGAAATAAATAAATAAATAAAATAAAGACATGACCCAATATTCCACTCAGATCATTATCACCCCAATCCTGATTTTTGGAACCATCTGGGGGAACTGAGAAAAAAGAACATGGAGCCTGCTGGGAAATACCATGATCTGTATACAACTTTCCCCTAGCCTTTTTAATTGGATCATCCTGTCCACAAACAAATCCCAGAGCAATGTCTTCCAAAGTGCAGTCCCTATTGAAAATTACAGTTTTCTTAGCCCCTTTTTCAGTGGTTCTGAGTCAGTCAGAAGTGAGGCCTAGAAATCTATTTCTCTTAACTTCTCCCAAGTGATTCTGATGTGGGGCCAGGTTTAAGAACTACTGTTCCAAATAGCAAACATTGGTTCTACGTGACCACTCATGCACTAACACACACACACACACACACACACACACACACAGACACTCAAACGCAGACATAGTTTCCTTCTGATGTAATTATGCCTATGTTCCCCCCTCTGGCCTCATATTCCCTTCCTGCCTCAACTTTGATACCCATACCTGACCCAGCTGGTTTGGGTCATCCTCCTACCTGCCCTGGCTTGTTGGAACTTGGGAACATCTGTGCATTTGGTAGCTTTTCTCACTCCTCTATTCTTCCCCCAGGGCCTTCGAAGCTCTTCATTCTGCCTTCTTGGCTCTCTGAAGCAACACAGGTCCCAAACACTCCTCCTCTACCTCAAGGAGAGAAAGGCATTCAGGCAGAGCCAGTTAATGTCCTTATCAAAACTCCAGTGCAAAGCACAGGACTATAAGCAAGCCTGAAGCAAGCAGGGGGCAGAAAACTACATCCTGCTCCCTCCTGCCTCTTCCTATGAGGCCCAACGGGTCCCTCCCACCACTCTTTAGTAATTTAAACATAAGCCCAGTTTGATTTTTTTTCATTACACAAGTAATACATGAATGTAATCTTGTTGTAAAATAATTTAAAACAACACTGATAAGCTAAAACTGCAACACCCCATTTTCAGTGCCCTCCCCAGAAGTAACTGATAACATATCAGTTTGGTGTATATTGTTCCATTTACATATACTAAGTTAAATAAGTGGTTCTCAAGGCAAGGAAAGGATTTTTCCCCCCAGGGGACATTTGACAATATCTGGAGACATTTTTGACTGTCACAATTGGGAATTGATACTAGCATCCAGTGAATAAAGGTCAGTAGATGCTGATAAACATCTAGTAATGTACAGGACAGCCCCCATAACAAAGAATTATCTGGCCCAAATAGTGTCATGATTGAGAAACTTGAAGTTAAACTATGTGAAACTGCCAATGTCCAACCAATTTTGACCTTCAAAAAGGCAATTTAGTATGGTACAACCATATCTATATATAATATATAGATAGATAGACATATATTATACACACACGCACGGAAATATACAGTTCTATTTTACAGAAATGCATTAGCCCATATGCCTTATTCTACAAGTTTCTTTTTTCCTTTAACATGCCTAGAAGATTCTCCAAGTCAGCAACCAGAGCTCCATCCGATTCCTTTCTAGCTGCTGTAGATATTCATTGCTGAGAGGCTCCTTGTGGTCCTTTAACCAAACCTTTCGGAGGGATGTTGGAGATTTCCAGTTCTTCACTATTATAACCATGTTGCAATGAGCATCCTGACCCATCCCCTTCTCCCCACATTAATTAGGTCTCAGGTGGGGCTGACGATGGGGGACACTGAGGACCAGAGAGGAAGGGGTTGGGCTGCAAGGGAGGGCAGAGAGTCATGCTCTCTCCAACTCTGCTTCCTCCCTTGGCCCTCTTCAAGGACTAGTTGCCACCAGCTCACATAACTGCTATTTCCCTGCATAGCGGTGGCCATTTCATTCCAGGAGCATTTATGGCAGAGCAGTGTGAATTCTGAAACCTGTTTGTTAGACTTTCTATCCTGCTATTCTCATGGGGTGAGTAAAAGCTCAGGGAGTGATTTACACCACTTGCCTGCCTTTCAGGCCTCTCCTGGAGCTGCTGGGAGTTTCTGTCACACCTCCTTGAAACCTCTCAAATGTCAACACATCACTCAGCAAAACCACCCCTACATTTTCTAAGCCTGAAGTATCCTTATATCCAAAGAACTGGAGCCAGAAGAAACCTTTGCTTTTCCACAAAGAGTTTAAGGGCATTAATTATCATGAAAACTACATGCAGACTGTTCAGAGACAAAAAGACACCCCTCCCTACGTGTTCCGAGAGAACAGCATATTGTCATCTGAAAGAGTAATTTATTTCCACATAATTGGCTCTATAAAGGGCATCTTCGGTGTCTAATTCCCTAAATAACTCGGGGCCTACTGTTGCCAGCACTGACCCCATGGGGGAAGGAGAACTGTAATTAATTGACTCATTTATGATTAATGCATTCCAGCTTTCCTTTGCTGCCACTCTTCTAGGAGAAAATTGGCCAGTCTTGTGACTATTTCCAAGCACCTAATTCATTTAAAATAAGAAATCTGGATGACAAACAAGAAGTTGGTTGTTAATGGAAGACCCTTGGAGGCCGCACCTTTCCTGCATGTCCCGTTCATCTCAGAAGACTATCTGAGAGAGGGACTTCGTTCAGCTCTCAGCAATAAGTTCCTTAATACACAGTTGTAGATACCAGTTTGGTGCAGGGGGGATGCTTTGGTTTCCTGGTTTATTTAGCAGCTATAATACCTAAAGGAGGCAGGAGAGGAAGAAGGGCGGGAGTAGGGAGGTCACAAAAGGCAGAAAAGAAGACCCATAAAAACATTTTAAGTGGCTCCACCTCTCCACATAGTATGAAGATACCTATCTTGGATCACACCCAATCAATGTGATTTAATGAGCAACAACTATAATGTAACATATACTGCAAACATGTTTTTTCCAGGTTATCTGTGAACATCCTATTGTGTACTTTTAAGTGCTCTTATTTGACCTCAAATTCATGAAAAAGAGTAACTGAATAACTTGGGAACCTACACATAGTTCTTCATTCATCCAACACCATTTTTTAAGCAAGGCTAGATGCCAAGCACTCCCTCATTATCCTTTTGTTCACCCCTGTTTCTCTACCAAAACCAAAAGGTCCTCTGTACCCCATTCTTTCAGTCTTGCTAGACAACTGAATCCACATTTAGATAACTGTGCTGCTCATACCTCCAGTGGATGAATTATATTCACCAGTTCCAAGTTGTGTTATTCCAAAGGGGTATATATTGGTGTCCTTAAGAGAGTACCCTGATAAATCGTCTACTATTACCATATTATTCTATTTCCAAAATCATCATTCAATTCACCTCTCAACTCTGACTTTCTCAGGCCTATGATGGCTGGGATAGATTTTTAGTTTACACATCCTGGACAATTCCAGCGTGATCTCAGGATCTCCAGGAGTGGTAGATGGGCTCTTTAATGTAAAGATTATAGCTAGAACCGCCTAGAAAAATGACCTCCAAACAAAAGCCTCCAAATGACCAGTAGTTCATGTATCAGTTGATACCTACAGTAACCCAGTGAGGAAAATGTCAGTGGGGTGGGGGTGGGGAAGGGGGCATCAGTCACAACCTGCTTCAAGAAGTTTACTTAGATGTATTCTTATTAACATTTTATAGATGAGAAAATTGGGGTTCAGGGGTAAGTATCCGCCTTCATGCAACGCCTTCGATGACACAAATGCTCACACAGCATCAAACTTATAATTCTTTTTTTGTCAATACTGATTCAGTTTAAAAAAAATAAGACATGTGCAGCTTGAGGAATTTAGGAGGTAAGGCATGAGCTGCACTTCAGTGCACGAAGTTCCAAATTGATGATAATGCTCTGGAAACCCACACAATTGGGTTCCAAAGGTTCCCAGGTGCTCACTTTGGCAAGTATCCCAACATTCATGGTTTCAAAGACCTGGACTCCTAGCAGATGCCCAAACCCTCGACTAGCCATTGTTATCTCTCTACAGCAAAAGCTCACAAACTCGGGCTGCACGTGAAGACCAGCTGGGGAGCTTTAAACAAATACATATGTTCAGTTCCCAAGAGATTCTGATTTAGTCAGTCTGGAGTAGGGCCCTGATCAGTGTTATTTAAAGGCCCCTCAGGTAATTCTCATGGTCAGTCAGGGCTGAGAACCACTGGCCTACACACATTCTTGGCCCACAGCTGCCATTACTGAGGTCAGGAATGCTCCTACTCTCTCTTTTTTGCCTCTTCTGGGGCCTATCCTCTCAAGTACCCTCTGACAATTCCTTCTACGAAGGCCTCCCAAAATTGCCTTCTCAATATTCTTTCCCATTAAAAAATATGAGCTTTTTGGGCTTCCCTGGTGGCGCAGTGGTTGAGAGTCCACCTGCCGATGCAGGGGACACGGGTTCATGCCCCCGTCCGGGAGGATCCCACATGCCGCGGAGAGGCTGGGCCCGTGAGCCGTGGCCGCTGAGCCTGCGCGTCCGGAGCCTGTGCTCCGCAACGGGAGAGGACACAGCAGTGAGAGGCCCGCGTACCGCAAAAAAAAAAAAAAAAAATATGAGCTTTTTCACAGGGAGTAGGGCACAGTGAGAGGCTATGGACAAAGGGAAATACTGCATTATTATTTATTATTGAAAATGTATTTAGCATCCACAATGTGCTGAAATAAAGGATTCTGAGATTGCCTTATCTGTTTTTCGGCTGCTATGAGCACAGTTAGTCACAGGGTTTTATATTCCTCTATTTAACTGCCTGTGAAGTTAATAGGCAAATGCAATGCTGGAGTTGAGCTGGTTCAACTCTGAATTCAATATACAGCTTCTCAAGAAAGGAGCAGTTGTTGCCTCTAAGACTGCAAAAAATCCAATTAAGTATCACTTTCCCCTGCTGTTAGATAGACTTAGACCCTGGGAGTAATGTGAACAACACCACATGAACATCCAGGACAATCACCATGCCCCTTTTATTGAAATCACACCCCAGCCAGCAATTAAACAAAAAGTGCAATAACTTTACTGCAACCCTCTGGCTTTTAGTTGTCAAACAAAATACTATGAGAGGCAGGGGGTGATGAGGACCAGATAATAAATTTAGAAAGAAAAATGTACCATTATTCTGTTTTCTTTTTCAAAGACGAAGCATTCAAGGTCAGCAAAATAGATTACACAGATATTTTCCCAAAAGATGTGTCTTTTGGGATCTGCTGCCCCAGACTATGTGCCCCTCCACGTGTTCTCCACTGTAATTAAGATATATGTGCTTTTCTGGGCTTTGGGAGTTGCTGACAGACAGCTCAGCTGCGAACGAAGTGTAAATCGCCAAAGGCAGATGCTCAATGTTAGAAGGTGCCCCAGGCAATGCCAGGCAGTGCAGCTACACCTGGGACCTAGGCAGACTATAAAGCAAGGTGTTAAACAGTTTCAAGACACATAAAAACTGGCATTTGACTTTCGGTTGCTGTCTTTTCTCTAAAAGATGGAGATGAAAGGGTATTCCCGAGACTGAGCAATTTCAACTCGTTCTTGCCACTTGCCCCTCCAGTCCTAACAGTCAAACTCCCAAACCTCATCTGGGAACTCTTTCCTCCTCAGACTGACTTTGGATGGGCCTGGTTCTGTTTATGCTCCAAAGCATGAGCCTAACTCCTCACGTTGTGAGTAAAAGAAGACAAGGTGGCTGTGATGAGCTGAATTATGCTGCCCCCAAATTTATATGTTGAAGCCCTAACCCCAGTACGTCAGAATGTGACTGTATTTAGAGGCAGGGCCTTTAAAGAAGTGATTACATTAAAGTGAGGCCATTAGAGTGGGCCCGAATCCTATCTGACTGGTGTTCTTATAAGAAAAGGAGATTTGGACACATAAAAGACACCAGGGATCCATGAACACAAAGGAAAAGCCATTTGAGGACACAACGAGAAGACCACCACCTGAAGCCAAGGAGAGAGGCGTCAGGAGAAACCAAACCTTGTCATTTGTCAATACCTTGAACTTGGACTTCCAGCCTCCACAACTGTGAGAAAATTAATTTCTGCTGTTTAATCCATCCAGTTTGTGGTGTTTTATTATGGCAGCCCTAGAAAACTAATACAGTAGCCCTCAATTGACGCAATGGAACCTTGTATTGACATGCAAATAAGAGAAGTCTTTTTTGTTGTCAAGGAAGACTGAGTGAGTGAGTCCTCTCTATCTGGCCACTCTGTACTATGCAGACAGCATTGAGCTCTGGCACCTAAACCAAGGAGCAACTTCAAGAGTATTGACTATCAGCTGTGAGGAGAGCTGATATTCCCACAGTGACCTCTAGAGCCACACCTGCTCATAAATATAGTAAGGAATCCCAGCCAGCCTTCAAAAGTGTTCCTGGGTGTCTGCTAGACCTTGAAGGATTCAAATTCAATTATGAAAGTGACAGCTATTTCACAGACCAGGGCAATGCTTCTTTTGGGCTACTGGGGGACTGGGGAAGTATCCCATAATCCTTGTCTCATCAATGGTTAAAAGTGATGTATAGCTAATTGTTTCTGAGAACTTGAAGGTGAAGTGCCCTCAGAAGAGTCTGTTGACATTCCTGGAAGTCAAGAACAGCTGGGGGAATGGGCGGCTGCAGCCCAGTGCTGTGAGGACTGGCCCTCAGCACACACATGACCAGGGGTCCTGAAGAAGGAATCTCTTAGAGACCTGTTGCACACAAGTCCATCCAGACCCTGCCTCCGGAAGGGGCCCCTCACTTCAGACCCTAAAGTCACTTCTGAAATACTACACGTTTCTTACAAAACTTTATTATCTTGTAGGACAAAGCCACAAGTGATGAGGTGCCATGTGACTCAAACTTGTCTCTATTTATCAACCAGAAAATATCCACCAGTCAGATGTAAGTTCTCATGGCCTCTGCTCCAGTGCTGGAGTGGGGACGGGGGTGAGTGGTGGGTGGGGATGGGGACTTGTCCTATACCAGCCTGAATGAGGCACACACAGCTCACCAGAGTCATTATCATATTTAATATCCCAAAATATTGCTTCATCAAATTTGCACAAAAGCTCCCTGACTTCCCAGAATGAATTTCTTTGGTGCTAAAAGTCACAAGAATTCACCAGGTTCACAGCTGGGCCAACTTCCTGCCACTGACAGTCCAGGGGGGTGTCTTACGTGAGCTACCTAGTCCACTTGTCAAGTGACTTCTTTAAAGAATTTCCACTGCTTAGAGTTTTCTACATTAAATTATATTAAAACATAAGCTGGCCTCATTTTGTTCTATAATTTCTCTCCTCACTTTTCCTGGATTTCCACTATAGCATTAAATAGTATTATTCTTAGTTTTGATCAATCTTCAATTTTCTACAACTATACTTCGATAAAATTAATTTTTTTAATTAAAAAAATCTTCAATTTGTCATCATTTCTAAACTTTATTTTTCAGTTTCTGGATTCCACATTATTGGCAAAATGAGATAAGAGTAAATTTTCCTCCTTAGACAAGAGGAAAATGAACCTTTGAATATACTGAAGAGGCCCTATTTGAAGGATCCTTGACAATTATTTTAAAGGTCATTTTGTGCTATGCATATTCACACACACACACACACACACACACGTATATGTGCTCCATTTGCCAACTTTGAAAGTGGCTTCTCCATATACAAGGTTTCCTTAGAGTTCTACAAGGAACCCCCTTATAGTATATTTCCGTGTGGAAAAGTGCTTTCTTCTTTAACCTTCTTGGAAATCAGTTCTTCTCAGAACACTTAACTTGGGTAGACCTAAATTTTTTGAAACACTTTTCTACTGGTTCATAATTTCTTTTTGATTCAAGTTCCCTTTGCCTGCTGATTCTCCACTGCTTTACAGTTCCATCATTACTGTCATAGAGTATGGCAACAGCAAAGAAAGAAATATCTCTGCCAACTATCACACTAATGTATCTCATCACCTGCTTGATTGGATTTACTGTTATCTCATTTCCCAAGCATCCTGACAAATCCTTCTCTAAGTTGAATGGCTTTTCCTAGCAGATATGTTGACACTCGGCTTCTAAGAATCTCTGTCCCTTGTTCTCCCCAGTAAGCCATCTTTCTTCTCAGACAAAGGTGCATCATCCAATACATACCTTGTCAGTGCAACTAGACATGTATTTATAACTTTTTTATTATAAATGGACTTTATCATGTTAGTAGGAGCAACTATCCTATCTGTCTGAAATATGCAAAATCTTTGTTCTGCTTTTCCTAAGCATTTCCTCATTGCGATAACTGAGGTAAATGGTAAGATTTATCTCACTTGAGCATTACAGAAAAGCCAATAGGAGAAATACTATTATGATCATTCTGTATTAAGTAACTGAAGACTCAAAAAAGGGAATTCACTTTCTCAGGGTAGTGAAGCCATAATCCTAACCCAGGCAGTGGTACCTGCCAGCATTCTTTACTTCTGGTTTGAATACTGTGACTGGGGAGGGCGGGATGTTTAAGTGATCACATCAACCAACTATTGATATAAGCTTAGGGATTGTCCAAACACCCAACACAACATCCATCAAGGTGACCCAAGGGAAACGTGACTGGGTGGTAACTGGACAAAGAAACTGAAACTCAGTAATTGCATTGTGCTTTGTGAAGAAAGAATATGCCGACAAAAAGAGGGGTGTCACATCTGCTTGTTATCTGTAGAAAGAATTCTAATATAAAACATCATCAGTATGTAGCCAATGCTATCCAGAGGAAAGACTGCCCAGGCCTAGATCCACAAAGGTTTATGAACACCAGTAAGGCAATGCAGATGTCATAGTGGAAGTGGGTGCAGGCGGATGCCTCCAGACTGGCCTGGGCACTCTTCACACCAGACATGATCACCCCAGGAACACCCCAGAGACAGGGAGGGTTGCTCCTGGAGGAGTGAAATCCTCCTCAGGAAACCATGGCTAGGAATTGGGTGAGTAACCCAGGTGCTGGGGAAAGCATTTGGCATATATTTTCTCATTTAATCATTTCAACAACCCTACTAAGTATTGTTATCCTCAAATTGGGGTGTACTTACCTAAGTTCACATAGAAAGGAAATGGCTTTAACTGTACTTGAGGTAAGTGTACTGACTTTTTTCGGTTGGTTTTGTGTGTGTGTGTGTGTGTATACAGGCAAAGAAATAGGGAATCCTGTGTACCCAAATCTGTTTGTTTGAGAGAATTATGCAGTATTCAAGAAACACAGCCCAGGACTCTAGGCTCACTTCCACAGGGAATCAACATAAGACTTAATCTCCAGAAGAAGCCAGAGAAGTTCACGTTCCACAAACAAGATACTTAACAGAAAGGCCAACTTACTGGCATAGCCCTTGAGCTGATCGAGGGCTTTCTTTCTTTTTTTTTTTTTTTTTTTATGCAGGCCTCTCACTGTCGTGGCCTCTCCCATTGCAGAGCACAGGCTCTGGACGCGCAGGCTCAGCGTCCATGGCTCACGGGCCCAGCCGCTCCACGGCATGTGGGATCTTCCCGGACTGGGGCACGAACCCGTGTCCCCTGCATCGGCAGGTGGACTCTCAACCACTGCGCCACCAGGGAAGCCCGAGAGCTTTCTTTAGATGACTTGGGAAGTTTTAAAAAGGCTGAGGTCTTCCCAGCACCCCCTGAGATTCTAATTTAATTGGTCCAGGGTATGGCCAGAGCAGGGGGGATGTTTTAAAGCTCCCCAGTGGTTCTAACGTGCAGCTGTGGGTGAGAAACACAAGGAGTCTTTCAGATTCCTTCGTCAAGGACAAGATTGGCCTCCAGAAGCTGAGAGGGAATGTCTCGGTCACAGGACTCCAGCAGCTGAAAGATGAGAGAATGGGATGGGGCAGGGAGCTAATCTGGTCAAGAATAAAAGGTTCATAGCCCAGAGCTCTTATTTTCCTTCCTTCCAAAAATCTTAACAAGTGTGGCAAGAAATGTTGATTAAGCAGAGATATTATTTGCCTACCAAACTGACAATGTTGTATGATACTACTCATTGGCACTGGTGAGAAAACAGTGGTGAGGGCCCTCTCATTTATTTCAGGTTGAAGTCAAACCCTACAGCCTTTACAGAAGGAGACTTGCCAATATGTGTCAAGAGCTTTAACAATGCCTGTAGCCTTTATACATGCATAAAAGAGAGGTATGGAAGGACATGCACCAAATTAGCAGTGGTTTTCTCTGGGTTTTAGGATTTCAGGTGAATTACATTTCCTTCTGTTTTCATATGTTTTCTGTCTTTTACGTAATGAGCATAATGAGATTTGGGGGAGAAATATGAAAGGTAAAAATAATGTTTTATTAAGTTTTGCATCTTTGATATGACTTTTATACTCAGGTATTTCCCACCACTTCTTCCCCACAACTCCAGTTTTGTTTCTTTGGGGTCATAAGACATATGCTGCCAGCCATAACTGCAAATGGATCTCTGTAGAATTGAGCACGGAGCCCTGGGATCTGTTTCTCAAATACTTCAGGACTGTCTCAAACAAACAGATTAGGGTGCACAGGATTCTCCATTTCTCTGCCGACAGATACACATAAAAAAAATTTTTTAAAAGCACATTTCAAATGTCTTTTTCAGTAGGATTGCTTCATTATGAAGCCCAAACATTCACTAAGCATATGGATTCTGGAGTCTGGAGTCTTGTTGGAATCCAAGCGCTGTGGGCAAATTTATATCTCTTTGCCTCACTTTGCTAAAGTATAAAGTGGGGTTGAGAAGAAAAGCTATCCCAGGGGACAGAGATGATTTTCATTGAGTTTAGTGAGTTTCAGCCCTATTCTTCCGCTTGAGAACTGTGTGACCTGGAACACGCCTCAGCCTCTCTGAGCTTTGGATTCCTCTTCAGTCAAAGTGGGATGATAATAACAAACCTGCCCTTCTCACATCCGTGTGAGCACCAACTGAAACAGTGTATAACAACTCTAAAGGACTGTGCAAATGTCATTTATTATTTTTTCAAAAGTTTTTATTTCATTCTGTTACATCTGTTCCGTTCATCCCCCTGTGACTGTATGGGAGCCAAGAACAGGACTGTGCCGTTTGCACTTTTAGGAAAGCAAAGAAGCCCAGAGCCTTCAACTCCCCTCATCACTGTCAAAACAAAGGAGTGACTTTGGCAGCATTTCAACCCCATGATGTATGTCGAGCCCCAGGAACCTGGCAAGGCATAGCTGTCCAGTCACACTCCTGAGGTGACTGCTCAACTTTGTGGATTGTAAATAAAAACTCACACAGTTCTGCCAGAGGAGCCATGCTGCCATCGTAGGCATGGATGTAACTCCATGCAACACTTGAGATTTTCTAAATGTCACATTTCTGCAGCTCTCTAAATCAACTATAAACTGCTCTGAACTCACCCCTCGGTGCTGGCAGGAATTCAATCTTGGTCCTAATAGCCATGGCCTACTCCGCTCTCGGGGAGTGTACAGGATACTCTGGCTAGCAGGGCACCCAATGCAAAGGTTGTAGCCTCAGTCCAAGGCAGCTTCTGGTCCCTGAAGCTGCAGTCAAGCCCTAACCCTGCAGCTTTGTGCTGGATTCTTTTCTGTGTAGACTCAGGGAGGCTCTTGACCTGGGTTTTTTGGAACATAAGACCACAGACTCAGTATTGTAAACAAACTTTATCTTTTTCTAAAAGTGGCTGTGCAAGATCAGAAGCCAACACAACAGAGGCTGGGCAACCACCACACCCAGTTCCTTAACAGAGCAAAATTATAGACTTTCTCTTCCATCCTGGTACCAACCTAATATCTGCTGAAGAACTGCTTTGTGGTGGGCAGAGAAGGGGCTGGGTTGCTCAGGTGAGATGAAGGTGACACAATAGCCAGAGGAGGGAAGGAGGTGCCTTCTGGTCATACCTCAGCAACCTACAAGAGGGCTAGTTGTCAGAGGTAATAGCATGCATTTGAAAGAGCACACAGTATTTGTCCAGTAAGATGTTTGGGATCCACCATTTTATTGAGGCTAACATTATCTCTATCAGTTAATGTAACATAACATTTTGTCTATTCAGGGAGTTTGGCAAATAAAAATCCTCTAATGGCCAGTTTCTGACAGTAAACTTCATAATGTTTCTCCAGGTTCAAGAGAGTATAATTAAGTTGTTCCAAAATAGGGATTTAAGTTATGTTCTGGCTTCCTGTTTCCGTGACTTGCTTCCCCACCAGCCATCTTCCCCAAGCTACTACAGATCAGACTGTGTTATTCTCCTACTTAAAATCTGACAATGGCCTTCCAAATGGTTAAAATAAAACCCAAATCCTTTCCATGAGGGGGTCTCTGTTAACTTGCTGAGTTTATCTCCTTGTGTTCTCATTCCCCCAACACCATTCACTTTGTTCAGACACTCCAGCCTCCTTGCTGTTCCTACAATACCCAGGCATATGCTGCCTTAGGGCCTTCGGATTTGCTGCTCCCTTTGCTTAGAATGTTCTTCCCCAGCTATCTGTGTGGTTTCTACTTTACTTCAATTAGGTCTTCAATCAAATGTCACCTTCTCAGTGAAGACTTTCCTCACCACACTTTTTAAAGTATCAACAAACCAATACACACACACACACACACAGACATACACACACACCATGTACTTCCTAACCCCCTTCCACCCTTTATTTTTCTGCAAGGTATTCATCACTGACTGACATACTATATATTTTACTTATTAATCTTTTTTATTGTCTATTTTGTTTACTATTGTATCCTCAGTACCTAGCATACGGTAGGTGCTTAATGAATATTTATTGAATGAATGAATGACTTCATGTGACTGCCTCCTCATCATTCAGGTCTTAATTCAAATGTCACTTCCTCTAAGAGGTCTTGCCAACCACACCCAACATACCCAAATACACAATTTCATATTATTTTTAGCACTTAATACCTGGATTATCTTATTTGTTTGCTTATGCAGATTTATCGTCTGCATCCCACCATAGAATGGAAGCTTCCCGAGGATGGAGTTCCTGCCTATCTTGTTTACAACTATATCCTTGACACCCAGAATAATTCTGGGCATGTTAGAATGTTCAATAAATAAAAGATGAATGAATGAATGGCCAAAGGGAAAAGACCTGAGTGGCAGAACAAACTGACCTCCTGAATGAAGTTGTTGGATATAAACTAATACATTTTTAGGGGAACTAAATTGCCCAGTCACATTTCAGTTATATTCATAGTGAATTTACATATTAGGAAACTGAAGGTTCCCCCTCCATGGGCTCCATTCTGTGAAAAAGTAAATTTCAGTAATTGGACTATATTTGGAATGACAGGCTCTTCTGTCTAAACAAAACTTTTAAAACCCTCATGGATCTAATATCCTAGCAAAGAAGATGGACAGTAAATAAATAATCACATGTGTGGTGAATATTTGCATGGGGCTTATAAACATATAGAGTTCAACCGGGTTGGGAGGCAGGTATGGTTGTGAAAGACATCCCTTTGAAAGAGATATTTTAAATATTTGTGCTGAGACTTTAAGTGGCTGGTAGAGGGGGATCGTGGAAGAAGATTGGGGAAAGACCATTGCCAGCATAGGGGGACAGCATGCAAAGCCCTTTGATGGGACAGAGCCATCCATGTTGGATTCAGAAGGCAGCAGGTACATCAGGAGATGCAGACAGAGCCAGGTCATGCAGGGCCTTGTCATTTATGACAAGGATTTGGGATGTTGCCCTGTGTGCAATGGGAAACCTCTGGAAGTATTTAAATAGGTGAATGTCATTAAAAGATCATCCACCTGTAAGAGAGATTGAGAATGGATGGGAAGAGGGTGACATTGAGGTCAGCAGACCAGTTGGGAGGCTGAGGCAATGATCTAGGAACAGGGCAACCCTGGACCAAGGTCATAGCAGTAGGATGGAGAGAAATGGGGAGATTCAAGAGATATTTCAGAAGAAGAGTGAACAGAACTTGGTGACTGACAGATGATAAAAGGTAAATAGAACAAAGGGGCAAAGAAGACTTGACATTTCTTCCTTGTCAATATGGTGGATGTTGTAATTTACTAAGATCAAGATAATGGGAGAAAAATCAGATTTAAGGAAACATATGTAAACTCAATTTGGGCCAACTTTGTAAGGCATCCAAGCAGAGAAGCCAAATAAGTAGTTGGATAAACAGGGCTGGAGCTCAGATAAAAGTCTGGGCTCTGTTGTCTCCTAAATGGCAATATTAAGATTAATAGATTCTAGAAGATTCTAAGAGCCAGTATTAATCCAACAATCAGCAATATGACCTAGCTCATGATAAGAAGTGCCTTAAGATATCCTAAAAGCAGAGAGGCTTAAGTCCTTAACAGGCCTTCCCATGAGCCTAATGACAGCCAGGCAATGATCTATCATGGGCTCTCTAACAGTAGAGATAATGCATTATCAAACCAAAGATCCAAAGGTCATTGTGGAATTGAATTACAGCAGCTTCTGTTTATTGGACCAATACTATGTGATAAGCCCTACATATTTGCAATCTGGAGATAATCATTGTTAATAGATTTGATACAGGCCTCACTTGGTGTTACCTATCTTGTTATACATGTTCTCAGTCAATCCTCAAGACTACTCTATGAGATAGTCATGATGATTGTGCCTATTTTACACACAAAGAAACTAAGTTTCAGAAGAGTGAAGGACTCACCCAAGATCATTCAACAAGGGAATGCAAATGCCAAGATGAAAAATCAGACTTGTCTGATCCCAAAGCCCTTATCCTAATTCAGGCAACTAATTTCCTGAAGGTAAACTTAACAGATGGTCTTTTTCCTTCTCTGAGGCTTAGGAAACAATTTCTAAGGCCAAAGAACGAATCTCTTTGTTAAGCCTCTGATTATCCTGTCCACACTGTCATTTCATACTGAGAAATGGGGCCTGGAAAGATGCCATTAGCAGAAAAAGGTCTACTTTACAGTTACAGGACATAATTGCCAAAAATCAAAGTTCCCCAGCCCACTCACTACAGCATATGGCCCTATGGAGCCCAGGGCCCAAAACCAGTCTTTATCGCTTGTTTTTCAGACCCTCCCACACCTAGAGGCACTGTAAACTGACAGATGCAGCAGTGGGAAAGAGTGTCACTTCCTTGATAGGTAACCTTGGGCAAGTGACTTAATTTAAACTACTTTTCTCATGTGCTCAATGGGGCTAATAGTGGTATTACTTCATATCAATAATGGCTAACCATTACATCAGGCTTAACACAGACCAGGCACTGCTCTAAGTATCTTACATGTATTAACTCATTTAATCCTTTCCACAGTCCCATGGGAGAGGCTGAGGAGGGCCTGTTATTCTTCCCATATTATGGAAGAGTAAATGAGGCTCAGAGAGTTGAGTAACTTGCCCAAGTTCACACAACTAGTAACAACAGAACTAAGACTTGAACCCAAGCAATCGGAGAATGTCTCACTACCAAACCGTACAACAGCATTTTTGGCACAGTACCTGGTGTACTTGGTTAATTCTATGCCATTATTTTCATTGTAATTATCACCATCATCATCATTTAAAAATGAAAGAAGATAGCATTTAAGACAGGCATAGCAGCACAACTCCAAAGAGCAGACATCCAACCTTTTTAGACTTGTCTTATAAAAAAAAGCAACACTATTTGCAAGCCAGGATCTTAAAACCCATCTGAGAGGGATGGTACTTTTTTAAGCATCCCATTTACACAAGCAGTTCAATAAATGCCAAGGGAGCTGAAGAGCACTGCAGACCAACCACTGAGAGAATTCCCTCATAAAAGCTCCCAAAGCCATTTGGAACATAGTCAGCAGGGGGTCATCAGTGCACTCATCCTTGCCATCTCTGCCTCCCTACCTGGCAAACTTGAGAAGTTGCCACATCCTTTTTAGAAAGAAGAAGAAGAAAATAAAACTAATTAGAAAAGCCTGACATTGCGATGAAAAGCCTGCTTTTAATGCTAAACTCAATCAGAAGCAGTAAGAAGGACTGTGAGGTTGTGAGTGGAGGCTTTGATGCTCTTCCCACAGTGGGCTCCTCCTCAAAACTTAATGACACGTCAGAGGGGCCTTATCAACAATCCCATTTAAAGCACGTGTTCCCACTCACCCTATTTTTCTCCGTCATTCAAAACAATCCCTAATTATCTCATGTAGCTTGTTTGTTTCTTATCACACACATCTCTGTAGAAAAAAACATATTCTCAGCACCTATTAGATGCTCAATAAATATCTGTTGGATAAAAGAGATAGAAATTCCAGTCTCTATTCACATCTCATCTCCGAAAAACATTTAAGGGTGTCTAAATGTACAATTAACAGCAATCACTACAAAAATTCCCTTTCCTCTCCTACACTCTAGCAGTGCTAATAGAAATATACTGCTAGCCACCTATGTAATTTTAAATTTTCTAGCAGCCACACTTTAAAAAGTAAAAGGAATCAAGCAAAAATAACTTTAATAATGTATTTTATTTAACCAACCTAATATACTCAAAATATTACCAACATATAACAAATGTTTATAAGTTATTAATGAGATCTTCTACAGTCTTTTGTTGTTGTTATTGTTACTAAGTCTTCAAAATCCAATGTATATGTTATCTTCATGGCACATCTCAGCTTGGGCTAGAGACATTTCAAGTGCTGACATGTGACCAGTGGCCACCATATTGGACAGTGCAACTCTAGCACCTTAAAACTCTCAAGAGACCCTCTCTCTCTACTATCTCAGGAAAGCTCTCTCCCTCTCTGCATTTGCTGTTCCCTCCTCCTGGAACTTTCATTCCTTCCCCAATAGGTACTTTCTCATTGCTCACATCACCAATCTGCATCATTCATTACCTGTTGTTTAATAGCTGTCACTCTCCATTAGAACATGATCCATGTGAGGCAAGGATCTTATTATATCCCCAGAGCCTAGCACAATGCCTTGCATATCCTAGTTCCTCAATGAGTATTTGTGAATGAATGAAAGCAGGAATGAATGAATAAACAATGAATCCATTAGGTCCCATCCCTTCCCTCCTGTGCACCAAGCTATACTAGAGGACACAGACCCACCCTACTCTAGCACTCCCAAAGTGTGAATCATGCTTTTGTTCAGGGTCTTAATTATTTTGGGGGCCATGAACCCTTTGGTAGTCTGTGACACCCCTGGATACTTTCTCAAAATAATGTTTTCAAGGGCATAAAGTAAAATTCACAGAATTACAAAGAAAACTAATTATATGTAATTACAGTTGGCAAATTTTTCTGAAAATTGTATATGGTAATATAGCACTTTTTAATAACGCACTAAATAACAAGATATAACAGCGAGTCTAATAATTTCCCTGATTTTGAAGTAGTCCTAAGTGTACATGCTATTGAGAGATCTGTCAAACTATAATGTGATGTGAAAATATGTATAATTCTTATGGGTAACAATGTCTAATATTACTCTATTCCTAATTGAAGGAAATGCTACATTTCAATTAGAAGTTAGGGGAGAGAACGGAGCCCGCGTTTCCGCAGGGCTGGAACTCCCGGCTCGGGGTCTCTTCCCTCCGCCGTCACGGAATTGCCCCGGAGCCCAAGGGGAGGGCAGCCTCACTGAGGCTGCCGGCTCTGGAGGGGCCCCGGCGGCCGAAGCCACAACAGTCCTGGGGACCGCGGGCCGGTGTGGATTAAAGGCTCTTGGTGCTCCAGGCAGGCGTCAGGGCTGTGCCTCAGAGGTGGGAGAGCCGAGTTCAGGACACTGGTCCACAAGAGATCTCCCAGCTACACGTAATATCAAAAGGCGAAAATCTCCCAGAGATCTCCATCTCAACACCAACACCCAGCTTCACTCAACAACTAGCAAGCTACAGTGCTGGACACCCTATGCCAAACAACTAGCAAGAGAGGAACACAGCCCCATCCATTAGCCGAGAGGCTGCCTACAATCATAATAAGGCTACAGACACCCCAAAACACACCACCAGACGTGGACCTACCCACCAGAAAGACAAGATCCAGCCTCATCCACCAGAACACAGGCATTAGTCTCCTCAACCAGGAAACCTACTCAACCCACTGAACCAACCTTAGCCACTGGGGACAGACACCAAAAACAACGGGAACTATTAACCTGCAGCCTGTGAAAACGAGACCCCAAACACAGTAAGATAAGCAAAATGAAAAACAGAAAAACACACAGTAGATGAAGGAGCAAGGTAAAAACCCACCAGACCTAACAAATGAAGAGGAAATAGCATTCTACCTGAAAAAGAATTCAGAATAATGATACTAAAGATGATCCAAAATCTTGGAAATGGAAGAGACAAAATGCAAATAAAATTTAACAAGGACCTAGAAGAACTTAAGAGGAAGCAAGCAACGATGAACAACACAATAAATGAAATTAAAAATACTCTGGATGGGATCAATAGCAGAATAACTGAGGCAGAAGAACGGATAAGTGACCTGGAAGATAAAATAGTGGAAATAACTACTGCAGAGCAGAATAAAGAAAAAAGAATGAAAAGAACTGAGGACAGTCTCAGAGACCTCTGGGACAACATTAAACGCACCAACATTCGAATTATAGGGGTCCCAGAAGAAGAAGAGAAAAAGAAAGGGACTGAGAAAATATTTGAAGAGATTATAGTTGAAAACTTCCCTAATATAGGAAAGAAAATAGTCAATCAAGTCCAGGAAGCACAGAGAGTCCCATACAGGATAAACCCAAGGAGAAACACGCCAAGGAGAAACACGCCAAGACACATATTAATCAAACTATCAAAAATTAAATACAAATAGAACATATTAAAAGCAGCAAGGGAAAAACAACAATAACACACAAAGGAATCCCCATGTTAACAGCTAAACTTTCAGCAGAAACTCTGCAAGCCAGAAGGGAGTGGCAGGACATATTTAAAGTGATGAAGGAGAAAAACGTACAACCAAGATTACTCTACCCAGCAAGGATCTCACTCAGATTTGACGGAGAAATTAAAACCTTTACAGACAAGCAAAAGCTGAGAGAGTTCAGCACCACCAAACCAGCTTTACAACAAATGCTAAAGGAACTTCTCTAGGCAAGAAACACAAGAGAAGGAAAAGACCTACAAGAAAAACCCGAAACAATTCAGTAAATGGTAATAGAACCATACATATCGATAATTACCTTAAATGTAAATGGATTAAATGCTCCCACCAAAAGACACAGACTGGCTGAATGGAAACAAAAACAAGACCCATATATATGCTGTCTACAAGAGACCCACTTCAGACCTAGGGACACATACAGACTGAAAGTGAGGGGATGGAAAAAGATATTCCATGCAAATGGAAATCAGAAGAAAGCTGGAGTAGCAATTCTCATATCAGACAAAATAGACTTTAAAGTAAAAACTATAACAAGAGACAAAGAAGGACACTATATAATGATCAAGGGATCGATCCATGAAGAAGATATAACAATTGTAAATATTTATGCACCCAACATAGGAGCACCTCAATACATAAGGCAAATACTAACAGCCATAAAAGGGGAAATCGACAGTAACACAATCATAGTAGGGGACTTTAACACCCCACTTTCACCAATGGACAGATCATCCAAAATGAAAATAAATAAGGAAACACAAGCTTTAAATGATACATTACACAAGATGGACTTAATTGATATTTATAGGACATTCCATCCAAAAACAACAGAATACACATTCTTCTCAAGTGCTCATGGAACACT
>NC_041218.1:53178334-53179215 GCF_002837175.3 Physeter macrocephalus
ATCTTGAGAAAGAAAAACGGAGCTGGAGGAATCAAGCTCCCAGACTTCATACTACAAAGCTACAGTAATCAAGACAGTATGGTACTGGCACAAAAACAGAAATATAGATCAATGGAACAGGATAGAAAGCCCAGAGATAAACCCACACACATATGGTCACCTTACTTTTGATAAAGGAGGCAAGAATATAAAATGGAGAAATCAAAGCCTCTTTAATAAGTGGTGCTGGGAAAACTGGACAGGTACATGTAAAAGTAGGAAATTAGAACACTCCTTAACACCATACACAAAAATAAACTCAACATGGGCTAAAGACATAAGTGTGAGGCCAGACACTATCAAACTCTTAGAGAAAAACATAGGCAGAACACTCAATGACATCAATCACAGCAGGATCCTTTTTGACCCATCTCCTAGAGAAATGGAAATAAAAACAAAAATAAACAAATGGGACCTAATGAAACTTAAAAGCTTTTGCACAGCAAAGGATACCATAAACAAGACCAAAAGACAACCCTCAGAATGGGAGAAAATATTTGCAAATGAAGCAACTGACAAAGGATTAATCTCCAAAATTTATAAGCAACTCATGCAGCTCAATAACAAAAAAACAAACAACCCAATCCAAAAATGGCCAAAAGACCTAAATAGACATTTCTCCAAAGAAGATATACAGATCGCCAACAAACACATGAAAGAACGCTCAACATCATTAATCATTAGAGAAATACAAATCAAAACTACAATGAGATATCATCTCACACCAATCAGAATGGCCATCATCAAAAAATCTAGAAACAATAAATGCTGGAGAGGGTGTGGAGAAAAGGGAACCCTCTTGCACTGCTGGTGGGAATGTAAATTGATACAGCCACTATGGA
>NC_041218.1:53179773-53185593 GCF_002837175.3 Physeter macrocephalus
ACAGGGAGATCAGCTCGGTGGTTTGTGACCACGTAGAGGGATGGGATAGGGAGGGTGGGAGGGAGGGAGACGCAAGAGGGAAGAGATATAGGAACATATGTATACGTATAACTGATTCACTTTGTTGTAAAGCAGAAACTAACGCACCATTGTAAAGCAATTATACTCCAATAAAGATGTTAAAAAAAAAAAAGTTAGGGGAAATAAAGATGAATTTTCCTTCCCATCCAAGTTCACAGACCCTGAATTCTATTCACTTCTTGGCATCTATGAACCCCAAGAGCCTCTGTTTTAGTGTGAGAATTCATCTCCTCAGCTTTGTCCTTCTTTTCATTAGAGTGAAGGATTTGAGAAGATAATTACAAAATGCTTCAGTGTTCCTTTTCCACTGCAGTCTGGGGGTAGGGGGATGGAGAATGAGGGGTGGGGTGGGGGTTGATGCATTAAAATATAGATATTCTGAAAAAAAAAAAAGGGACTTCTCTGGCGGTCCAGCGGTTAAGACTCCACACTTCTACTGCAGGGGGTGCATGTTCGATCCCTGGTGGGGGAACTAAAATTCCCGCATGTCACGTGGTATGGCTAAAAATTATCTATCTATATGTATATATAGATACAGAAATTCTGTCCAAGCATCATACACACTAGTCAGAAGCATGAACATTAGACTCACACTAGCCTGGCTCTGTCACTGCCTAACTTTGTGACCAAAGGCAAATATCTGCCTCTTTGAACCTCAGGGTTTCACCTGTAAGAGGAGGTCAGATTTTCTACTCCCAGGATGGGCAGCAAGATGAAATACGATAACGAACTGACTTACTAAAAGCCAGGCACCGCATGTGCACTCAGTGAATACTTCCTGCAGTGTTGTTGCTATTTCTATTGGCCCATGCATGTCTTACCCCCTTTCTCTAATAAGACCTCCAGTACCCAGCAGGCCCTCCACCCTCAGTTTCCTGAAGTTATCTAACTGGCACCACTGGCCATCTTTGCTCTGCACTCAGGTCAGCCTCCTTCATTAGCTCCTGTCAGGCTGTGTGCTCTGATGGAAAGGGATTGGAATTATACAGGTCTGAACTGGCATCCTCGAGGTCTATAGGTAGGTGATGTTGGTCAAGTTACATTATACTTCAAGGCCTCACATTAACATGGTAGGTAATAGATGCCCCTCACAGCGCCATAATGAGGATTAAGTGAACACACAGTTTCATTTAATACATGTTAGTTGTCTTTTCTTGGACAGTTTTTCAAGTGGAAATTAGTTCAATGAGGGGCATTCAGATAGAGCAAAAGTTGTTGAAAAACGGAAGTAGAATGAGAAAGTAGGCTTTGTCACAAAAAGTTCATTTCATGTTCATCAACTCTATTTTTTTTTTTTCGGGACTTTAAGGTTTCCCAGCCACAAGCATCCAGCTAAACACCTACATTAGAAAAAATAACATTCCCCAAGAAGAAAACAGGAAGCCCTCTATCTCTACTCCAACTATCATAATTGGCCCCCATCATGAGGGCCAGATTGTGCAGCTGGCAAGTGGAACAGTAACTTTGCTTTAGGGGAGAAAGAGAGAGCTCAGATTGCGTTAAAGTGTGACCAGGAGCCTCCCAAGAGGAATGTGACCCACTCCGAGCTGTCCTGTAACCCAGGGATTTTTTTAATGATGTCCATGTAGAAGATGGGAGAGTATAAATAGAGGCTGGTTTTCAGAGGCCAATCTCAGTACTGTAAGCACTCCCCAACTATAACCACCACCTCCCCACCTCCCCCTAACCCCAAAGTGTTGGGAGAAACAATGCATTCTCCAGACAAGTGTGGGCTTGGAGTCAGATAGGCCTGGATTTACGTCCCAGCTCAGTCACTCACCACCTGGCTAGACTTCAACAAAGTAAATTTTTTCTAAGCCTCAATTTTCCTTAACCATAAAACAGAGAAAATACTGCAGTTGTGGAGATACTACAAGGACTAGAGATTCTATGGATAAAGCACTTGGCATACAGTAGGTACTTGGTAAACAGCAAATATTAGTATATAGTATGAACCACAAGAGTTGAAAAGAGGAGTACAGTGTCTAAAAATAGAGAAGGTGAGGGAAATCAAGGTACAAGAAAGGGAAGCAGGAAATCAAAATGAGAGAACTGATTGCTGAAGGAATTTCAGCTTTTTCAGTGTTGCTGTGAAATAAATGACAATGCAGGGGTGATTAGAAAGTAATTTTATGTACTACAAAAACGACTTATTCATGAGCATAGCACAGAGCAAGAGATGAGAAGTGACATGCACAGGAGGTCAATTACAGATCTCATTCCCAGCGTCTGAACAGGTCTATTGTCACAAGTCACATCTCACAACAGGCCAGTCCCAGCCCTCCTTGTGCACATCCTTGCTCACCAAGAGGCTTGGAAGGGTAAGTCCCTCCATTTCACAAAGTGATGACAACAATTAAAATAGCAGGAAAAAATGACTGAATTGTCACTATTTCTTTGGTGACCAGGTTATTTTTAGCTTTCCAATTTCCCTTCCCTGACTTTGGGATCCTTGTAAGCAGTGACAGTCTAAAGCACTAAGCATACATGAAATTCATTAATTGTTCAATATTTAACTCCATTTCCAAGTTCTCTTTTCCCTTGGAGATATAAATAGGAAGGCCAGAGATGAATGGTAAAGAAGAGGCTTGATTTTGCTTTCATACTCCAACCAGAGTCCCAGGAAGCTCTGTTCTCAATGAGTAATATTTCTTCTTTCTTCTTTTTTTGCCTACTCCCTGCATCTTCTCCCTCCTTCCATTCATACTACCTACTCTCCTCCCAAGACAGCTATATCACCTATCAGGATTCTGTGAAAAAGAGTTAGGCCTAGGACTCACAGACACAAAAAAGGAAGATAGAGAAATGACATCAGCTCTTACCATGTGCAGGGCATCATCCTAGATGCTGGGGAAAAAGACACTGATGGCCTACCAGACACTTGCAATCTTATTCTACACAACTAAGTCAAAAGTCCTTGCTTAACAGAACACAAGGCCCCCACAATTCCACCCCCAACCTCACTTCCAGCCCCATCTTTCACCTCTCCTGCTACCACAGTGCAGCCTAGAACCCAGAACTAACGCCAGGTCCCTGGTGCTTTACATCTGAAAATGTGGGACAAAGATGAATTTGAATCCAGCACTACCATTTAGCTATGTGACTTAGGCAAATTTCTTAACTTCTCTGGACCTCAGTTTCCTTATTTGTAAAATGTAGATGATAATACCTTTTTCATAGGATCACACGAAGATTAAATGAGATGACACATGGCAAGTGCCTGATGTGTGAATGACAGAAAATTCCCACTAGATGCCCATCTCTCCCCGACCAGGTAAGATGTGGGTAGAAACAAGGGAGGAAGAAGGAAGCTCCCTGTTAAAAAACTTTTTTCTCCCATATTAATATACCAATAAGAGATTCTGTTGTATCAACAATCTTATTATAAATGCAAGTCACCTCTGTGTGCATTAAGCTTATCAATTCTCACCTTCATATAAACTATTTACATCAGACCACTACCTTCCAGAGTTTGAGGTTTCAGTATTGTGATTTCAATGTGGAGGAGCAAGGTTATTTTAAAAACCTTTTTAGGAAGGAAGCAGATGGCCAGGAAAAACTTTGGACATTCAGAACACAGCAACTGGGTGGCTGAAGGTCAGGGTTGGGATACGGGAAAGGAGAACAAAAGAATAAAAGAGAGTAGGACAAGGATCCTGAACGGGAAGCAGAAGGCCATTACATACACACTTGTCCCACTTTGTCATTGTGCCTTTGGCTCTGGTGGCAGCTGGAATGTCACTGACAATCACCCGGCCTGCTGCCTTTGGCATACTGTCAGTGGATTGAGACATCAAGATTCATTTGTCAGGCTGCCTTGTCGGCTTGCCCCAGTTCAGCCAGACTTCTTAGTAGAGGCTCTTTCCGTTCCGGTCCAGCACAGGTAGCTCCCACAAAAAACCCTTCCCTACTGATATGACAAAGGAAGGATAGAAAGAGGAATGAGGGAAAGGATGGAGAAAGATGACCTGCATCGTACAATACTTACAAACCAAAGGACTGCGAGAATTTATCCCTCACCATTGCTCACGTTCTCCTTAACACCTTAGATGTACATTCCATTTCATATGTTTTCAAACCATTTGATTTTCATAAGAGCTATGTGAACAGATTGTAAGCAGAGCAGGTACGACTATCCCCATTTAAAATAATGAGGAGACCATGGTCTAAAATTGTTGGCCCTTTCTCAAATTCCAGCTGCTTGTTAGGAAACAGGCGACTTTAAGACCAAAATCTCTTGACTCTACATTCCAAGATAATGAGTCAGGACTCAAATTTTACACGAGGCCTTTAAATCACTATCACAGCAACCGGAGGGGGAAGGCTCCACTGTGTGAGGCTGCAGACAGGATGGAAAAGCTGCAGGTTTCAAACCCTGCCTCTGCCAGTGACCACTCATAAGAATTTTAAGACCTTCTTCACCTATGTGGTCCTTGATTTTCTCATCTGTCAAATGAAGTGGGTGTGGACAATCTTCTGACCCTAAAGTATACGCAGGCTAAATACTTTTATCTATTTCACAATTGTGCCTCTGCACAATCTCCTTCGCCAATCATATTCAATACCCTATCAAATGTTCTGAGACTCTGCAAGACCTAAAATGACCTTAAAAATAGGCAGTATTGCCGCAAACCCACAGTGAGGCCCATCTTCTTTGTGAGCCCCATTCAGGGCTCTGTCTTACAGCCACCACCCACTGCCACCCCTAAAGGGCAAAGTGCCCCTTGGCTACCTTCAGCCCTAGGACCAGGACTGCAGGTACCAGCAGCATGGGTCAAACACAGAGAAGAGACCCTGGAAGTGAGCTCAGGACCTCTAGGGGCAGGGAATTTGGGGTCTCAGATACTACAACAAGGTCTATAAAAGGGGCATGCTCTAGGTGGGCACATCCATTTATACCTTCAGGGAGAAAAGTTGCAAAAGGGTCAGACTGGGGCCTCTAAAGCATAGGCCCAGAGCAGCAGGCCAATAGCTCAGGTCTAAGGGCAGTTTTGCCCATGGTTATTTGTCCTTCTCCACCTCCAAGTATCTGCTCCCATTTCCTATTGCTGGCAAAGCCTATTCATTAAGACTTCCTCACCTGTAACATAGATAAAGATAAAGAAGGCACATGTCCTATTTTAATGATTCCCAACCTTGTTTTCATGAGAATTCTTTCATTATCTTGAAAGGAAAGGCAGGAATTCTTAAAAATCGTTTTACCACAATTAAAATTAATCTTAACTTAAAAGACAGAATGCTTATTCACAGTCACCAAAAGGTGGAAATAACCCAAATGGCTACCAACACATGAAAGGATAAATAAAATGTGGTTTATGAATACAGTAGAATATTATTTAACTATAAAAAGAATGAAATTCTGATACTTGCTACAACATGGATGAATCTTGAGGACATTATGCTAAGTGAAGTAAGTCAGACACAAAAGGACAAATATTGTATGATTCCACTTATATTAGGTACCTACAATAAGCAAATTCATAGAGATAAAAGTAGAATATTGGTTACCAGTGGTTAGGAGGAGAGGGAATGGAAGGTTTTATGTTTATCTTAGTTTAGTATTTAGAGTTTCTTATCATTGGTAGATTTGTTTATTGATTTGGTTGCTCTCTTCCTTTTTTTATATATAGATATATATTTATTTCCTTTTTCTCTTTTTGTGAGTGTGTATGTGTAGGCTTCTTTGTGTGATTTTGTCTGTATACCTTTGCTTTTACCATTTGTCCTAGGGTTCTGTCT
>NC_041218.1:53185680-53197474 GCF_002837175.3 Physeter macrocephalus
CCGACTTCCATTTGTCCTAGGGTTCTGTCTGTCTGGTTTGTTTTTATTTGTTTGTTTTTAGTATAGTTTTTAGTGCTGGTACCATTGGTGGATTTGTTTTTTGGTTTGGTTGCTCTATTCTTTCTTTCTGTCTTATTTTTTAGTACTTTTTAATTTTTTTATTTTTAATAATATTTTTTATTTTTTATTTTTTTCTTCCTTCCTTCCTTCCTTCCTTCCTTCCTTTCTTCCTTTCTTTCTTTTTCCACTCTTTCCTTCTGAGCCGTGTGACTGACAGGGTCTTCATGCCCCGGCCGGGAGTCAGGTCTGTGCCTCTGAGGTGGGAGAGCCAAGTTCAAGACATTGGTCCACCAGAGACCTCCCAGCTCCATGTCATATCAAATGGCGAAAGCTCTCCCAGATATTTCCATCTCAATGCTAAGACCCAGCTCCACTCAACGACGAGCAAGCTACAGTACTGAACACCCTATGCGAAACAACTAGCAAGACAGGAACACAACGCCACCCATTACCAGAGAGGCTGCCTAAAATCATAATAAGGTCACAGACACCCCAAAACACACCACCGGATGCGGTCCTAAACACCAGAAAGACAACATCCAGCCCCATCTACCAGAACACAGGTACAAGTCCCTTTCACCAGGAAGCCTACACAACCCACAAAACCAAGCTAAGCCACTAGGGGCAGACACCAGAAATGATGGGAAATATGAACCTGCAGCCTGCAGAAAGGAGACCCCAAACACAGTAAGTTAGGCAAAATGAGAAGACAGAGAAACACACAGCAGATGAAGGAGCAAGGTAAAAACCCACCAGACCAAACAAATGAAGAGGAAATGGGCAGTCTACCTGAAAAAGAATTCAGAGTATGATAGTAAAGATGATCCAAAATCTTGGAAATACAATGGAGAAAATACAAGAAATGTTTAAAAGGACCTAGAAGAACTAAAGAGCAAACAAACAATGACAAACAACACAATACATGAAATTTAAAATTCTCTAGAAGGAATCAATAGCAGAATAACTGAGGCAGAAGAATGGATAAGTGACCTGGAAGACAAAATAGTGGAAATAACTAGGAGAGAGCAGAATAAAGAAAAAAGAATGAAAAGAACTGAGGACAGTCTCAGACCTCTGGAACAACATTAAATTCACTAACATTCAAATTATAGGGGTCTCAGAAGAAGAGAAAAAGAAAGGGACTGAGAAAATATTTGAAGAGATTATAGTTGAAAACTTCCCTAATATGGGAAAGGAGAGAGTTAATCAAGTCCAGGAAGCACAGAGAGTCCCATACAGGATAAATCCAAGGAGAAACACACCAAGGCACATATTAATCAAACTATCAAAAATTAAATACAGGGCTTCCCTGGTGACACAGTGGCTGAGAGTCCGCCTGCCGATGCAGGGGACACAGGTTCGTGTCCCGGTCCGGGAAGATCCCACATGCCACGGAGCGGCTGGGCCTGTGAGCCATGGCCGCTGAGCCTGCGCATCCGGAGCCTGTGCTCCACAATGGGAGATGCCACAACAGTGAGAGGCCCGTGTACCGCAAAAAAGAAAAACAGAAAAAAAAAAAAAGACACATGCGCCCCAATGTTCATTGCAGCTCTATTTACAATAGCCAGGACATGGAAGCGGAGTGGGATAGGGAGGGTGGGAGGGAGATGCAAGATGGAGGAGGTATGGGGATATATGTATATGTATAGCTGATTCACTGTGTTATAAAGCAGAAACTAACACACCATTGTAGAGCAATTATACTCCAATAAAGATGTTTAAAAAAAAAATGGTCACACACCATTTTTAGCCAGGTCTTCTATGCCTGAGTGGGAAACAAGGCAATGGTCTAATTAATTTTTATCTCAATTATCTGGGCAGCTGCTTGATTCTGATCCTCCCTTTGTCAGTGAAAATATGACAGATTGGAGAAGTTAGACATGACAAGAATGGGCTTAGTAAACCTTCATAAAACTGCCTGATTTCTCTCTTCAGTAAACACGTTCATGCCCATCTCTCTTCTACATTTACCCTCTTAAACCTGCTCCTCAAAGTGTGACCCAAAGACCTGCAACATCAGCATCAGCTGGGAGCCTTCTTAGAAATGCAGGCACGTCTAGGGCAGCACCCTAGACCCACTGAATAAGATTTCCAGTTACACCCCATTTCCTAGGGTTTTCACATGCACTGTAAAGTTTAAGAAGCCCTACTGTGTTAGTTTCCTTTGGCTGTTAAAACAGATTATCACAAATTTGGTTGCTGGAAACAATAGAAATTTAATTTCTCACAGTTCTGGAGGCCAGATGTCCCTGTATCACTGGGCTGAAATCAAGGTGTTGACAGGACCACACTCCCTCCAGATACTTGAGGGAAGAATCTGTTCCTTGCCTCTTCTAGCTTCTGGTGGCTGCTGGCTTCCTTGGCTGTGGCCAATCTCTTCCTCCGCCTTCACATTGCTTTCTCCTCAATGTGTATGTCAGATCTCACTCTGCTCTGTCTCTTGTAAGGACATCTGTGATGGCATAATTCAAACAATCTCTTCGTCTCAAGACCCTTAATTTAAATCACACCTGCAAAGACCCTTTTTCCCAATAAAGTAAACACTTCAGATTCCAGGGATTAGGATGTGGATATCTTTTAGGGAGCCATTTTCACGCCTATCACAGTCCTGCATCTAAAAATGTTTACTTCCACATGCTAACTAGGATACAACCAGACCACATAAGTGATCTGTACATATACAATCTCCAAACATAAATTTAACAAAGGGTCATCCTTCAAAACCTATTTTCAGCAAAGAAGCATTGAAATTTCAAAACTGCTCTGTGAGCCAAACCCAAGGACTCTGAAGCTTCCTCCTATTAGGAACTCACAAAGGTAGCACTTACCCACCTGGGGCTCCTATCAAATATTCGGATTTCTATGCTCCACATGCAGGATCTGAGTCACCAAGGAAGAGACTGGGAATTTGGATTTTTAACAGGCATTCTCTGGTAATTCTAACCATCAGACACATTTGAGAAACACTGCTTAGACCAGCAGTCCTCATACCTCACTGCGTATCACAATCACCTGGGGAAATTTTTTTAAAGTACTGAGTCCCAGGTCTACCCAGACCAATTCAATCTGATTCTCTTGAGGTGGATATTTTCCAAAGCTCCCTAAATGATTCTAATGTGCAGCCAGGCTTGAGAACCACTGATTTTACCTCTCCAGGGTAAGTTAAGTGAGTTAGAAGTGATTTACCAGACCCAGGTAAGCCACCCAATAAACGAAAGCCTATCTGGGCTGCTGCCATTTTCAGGAGATGTACTAAAGAGTCCCTCTTCACATGATGGGCCAGGCCTGTGAAGGACTAGGCAATTATGAAAGTGCTTTGGAAAATCAGCTCCACAGGAGTTCCCACCCCAGCCATGAGAGTCCATGCACAAATGACATTCACCAGCCACTCGTGAGCACTCTGCATCAAAGAATAAAGCCATGCCCAAGCCAGCCTCTTACTCACCCCAAATCCCATCCTTCTTTATGGAGAAGAATTTATTTTCTTCTCTTCTCCACATCCTTCCCCAATCTCCATCACGCCACACACACTTACTTCTAGCCCCATAATATCGAAGTAATAAAGTTAAAGAAAATAACTGAAATGTTTAATTACTAATCAAAATATTCCCTACTCCACTAAAGGCACTGGCCCTGCCCACACAAGGGTTAGCCAGTCAGTCCTTAGGGGTTTGTAACAGAAATGCAGTGAGACCCTCCAAGGTATGGGGATATATGTATATGTATAGCTGATTCACTGTGTTATAAAGCAGAAACTAACACACCATTGTAGAGCAATTATACTCCAATAAAGATGTTTAAAAAAAAAATGGTCACACACCATTTTTAGCCAGGTCTTCTATGCCTGAGTGGGAAACAAGGCAATGGTCTAATTAATTTTTATCTCAATTATCTGGGCAGCTGCTTGATTCTGATCCTCCCTTTGTCAGTGAAAATATGACAGATTGGAGAAGTTAGACATGACAAGAATGGGCTTAGTAAACCTTCATAAAACTGCCTGATTTCTCTCTTCAGTAAACACGTTCATGCCCATCTCTCTTCTACATTTACCCTCTTAAACCTGCTCCTCAAAGTGTGACCCAAAGACCTGCAACATCAGCATCAGCTGGGAGCCTTCTTAGAAATGCAGGCACGTCTAGGGCAGCACCCTAGACCCACTGAATAAGATTTCCAGTTACACCCCATTTCCTAGGGTTTTCACATGCACTGTAAAGTTTAAGAAGCCCTACTGTGTTAGTTTCCTTTGGCTGTTAAAACAGATTATCACAAATTTGGTTGCTGGAAACAATAGAAATTTAATTTCTCACAGTTCTGGAGGCCAGATGTCCCTGTATCACTGGGCTGAAATCAAGGTGTTGACAGGACCACACTCCCTCCAGATACTTGAGGGAAGAATCTGTTCCTTGCCTCTTCTAGCTTCTGGTGGCTGCTGGCTTCCTTGGCTGTGGCCAATCTCTTCCTCCGCCTTCACATTGCTTTCTCCTCAATGTGTATGTCAGATCTCACTCTGCTCTGTCTCTTGTAAGGACATCTGTGATGGCATAATTCAAACAATCTCTTCGTCTCAAGACCCTTAATTTAAATCACACCTGCAAAGACCCTTTTTCCCAATAAAGTAAACACTTCAGATTCCAGGGATTAGGATGTGGATATCTTTTAGGGAGCCATTTTCACGCCTATCACAGTCCTGCATCTAAAAATGTTTACTTCCACATGCTAACTAGGATACAACCAGACCACATAAGTGATCTGTACATATACAATCTCCAAACATAAATTTAACAAAGGGTCATCCTTCAAAACCTATTTTCAGCAAAGAAGCATTGAAATTTCAAAACTGCTCTGTGAGCCAAACCCAAGGACTCTGAAGCTTCCTCCTATTAGGAACTCACAAAGGTAGCACTTACCCACCTGGGGCTCCTATCAAATATTCGGATTTCTATGCTCCACATGCAGGATCTGAGTCACCAAGGAAGAGACTGGGAATTTGGATTTTTAACAGGCATTCTCTGGTAATTCTAACCATCAGACACATTTGAGAAACACTGCTTAGACCAGCAGTCCTCATACCTCACTGCGTATCACAATCACCTGGGGAAATTTTTTTAAAGTACTGAGTCCCAGGTCTACCCAGACCAATTCAATCTGATTCTCTTGAGGTGGATATTTTCCAAAGCTCCCTAAATGATTCTAATGTGCAGCCAGGCTTGAGAACCACTGATTTTACCTCTCCAGGGTAAGTTAAGTGAGTTAGAAGTGATTTACCAGACCCAGGTAAGCCACCCAATAAACGAAAGCCTATCTGGGCTGCTGCCATTTTCAGGAGATGTACTAAAGAGTCCCTCTTCACATGATGGGCCAGGCCTGTGAAGGACTAGGCAATTATGAAAGTGCTTTGGAAAATCAGCTCCACAGGAGTTCCCACCCCAGCCATGAGAGTCCATGCACAAATGACATTCACCAGCCACTCGTGAGCACTCTGCATCAAAGAATAAAGCCATGCCCAAGCCAGCCTCTTACTCACCCCAAATCCCATCCTTCTTTATGGAGAAGAATTTATTTTCTTCTCTTCTCCACATCCTTCCCCAATCTCCATCACGCCACACACACTTACTTCTAGCCCCATAATATCGAAGTAATAAAGTTAAAGAAAATAACTGAAATGTTTAATTACTAATCAAAATATTCCCTACTCCACTAAAGGCACTGGCCCTGCCCACACAAGGGTTAGCCAGTCAGTCCTTAGGGGTTTGTAACAGAAATGCAGTGAGACCCTCCAACGTTAACAAAGCACAGGGCTCATCTAAAAAGGACAGTTTGGCTAGAAGTCCTGAAAATTTACTCAGCAGCCTAGAGTTAGATACCATCAAAAGTTAGAAGTTGGAATAATGATGTCCTTGCAGAGAAAGCAACACCATGAAGGATGTGTTAAGAGCATCCAAGGAACTGCACCATGAAAGTAGGGGTCCTGTTCATCTTGCCAGCATGCGTAATGCACAGCGTCTTGCCATTTTCATTCTGTGATGTAGAGAATGAATTACAAGGGCAATTGAGGAGGCAGAGAGACTAATTTAGGAGACTATTGGAATAATCCAGATGCCAGATGATGGCAGTTTGTACCAGGGGCAGTGTTGGGAAGAGGTGTCTGGATTGGGGATTATTTTGGAAGTATAATTGGCCAAACTTGTTGGTGGATCAAATGGAGGGAATGCATGACAGGAAGAACTTGTGAATGGCTCCAATGTTTTTGGCTTGAGCAACTGGGTGGGTGGAAGTGGCATTTTCTGAAACAGGGAAGAATCGAGGGGGTATGACTGAGAATCCACAGTTCTGTCTTGGGTACTGAGTGGTTTTTTTTATTTCTGACACCAACTATGTAGTTTCTTTTACAACACTACTCTCAATTGCCCCATACCAGCTAGATGTCCTACAATTCAATTTAATTCCAACACAAATTACCTGGAGTTAGCATCAGACTCCACAGGTTTAAGGACTCAGTCTTACAAGACTGCCTTCACTTCAGAGGCCAATTGCAAGTATCAAGTCACCTATACTTCTGACCAACCAGCTATAAATCAGGGTTCCCACCACGCCTTCCTCAGGTTCCATAATTTGCTAGAACAGCTCACAGAACTCAGGAAGCCACTTTACTTACATTTACAACTTATTACAAAGGGTACAAATAAGCAGCCAGACAAGGAGGCACCCAGGGTGAGGTTCAGAAGGGTCCCAGGAGCTTATGTCCTCAAGAAGTTGGGATGCACCACTCTGCCAGCACATGCATGTGTTTACCAACTCAGAAGCTCTGTGAACTCCACTGAAGAGTTTTTGTGCAGGTTTGATTATGTAGGCACGACTGATTAAATCACTGACCACTGATGATCATCAACTCAATCTCTAGCCCCTTTTCCCTCCCTGGAGATTGGGGTAGAGTTGCCTCATTACAACAAAAGACCCTCCTATTACCCCTATCACTCAGGAAATTTCTAAGGTTTCAGGAGCAAAGATTTTTCTGATACCACAAGCACGTAAGTTTCATATGGTATCACTACCATTTCACCAGGCAGGCAGTCATATACAAACCTGGGGCTCAGGGAGAAATCAGAGGCCAGATTCAAATCCCATCTCTACCATTTATTAGCTTCTGTGACTGTGGACAGGTACTTGGCCTCTCCATGCCTTAGCTTCTCCATCTCCAAAATGCAAATAATAATCAGCTTGCAGGGTTCTATTAAAATAAGAGAGAGAGAGCATGTAAAGTAACCATTCATTCAACATATATGTATTGAGCCTCTACCGTGTGCCAGGAATTATCCTAAGGGCTAGAGGTAAAACATGGGACAAAACAAACAAAAATCCAGCCCTCATGAACCTACATTCCAGTGGGAAAGACAGAAAATAAACAAATGAATGAGAGAACACATACTATGCGCTTGACGGTAATAAGTACTATAGAAAAAAAGTCAGCAGGAAAGAAGAATAGGGAGTGGAGGGTGGGCAATGGTGTCATCCTAAAAGAAGAGTCAGAAAAGGCCTCATTGAGAAGGGTGTTATAAGCAGAGACCTGCGGAGGTGAGGGAGAAAGTCAGGCAGACATCTGGGGAGGAGTATTACAGGCATTGAGAAAAGCAAGTGCGAAGAACCCTGAGGTAGAAGCTTGCCTGGCATGTGTGTCAAGCCCAGCAAGGAGGCTGGTGTAATCAGAGATGACCCACTGAGAAGTGATAGCCACTGCGCAGAATTCGAAAAATGTTCATCATCAGGATGGCCCATTTGACCGGCATCTTAAGCTACAACTTTCCAGATATATATTGTTTTCACTCCCCAGCTGCACTCTAATTATTTATCTGCTGATTAACTCATTGAGAGCAGAGCCCAGAATCCTTTCATACTGCTATTTCTATCCTAACCAAGTACCTCAGACAGGAAAGATCAACTGACCAAACACACATACACACAGACAAATTGCCAACTCATTCTACTTCCTGAAATTTTAGTCTCTTTGCCCAAGATTCCTTATTTCCACAATATGACTAAATTATTTTAAAATTATTTGTAGTAAGAAGTGTTTGCGGGAGGAGCTTCAAGATGGCGGAAGAGTAAGACACGGAAATCACCTTCCTCCCCACAAATACATCAGAAATACATCTACATGTGAAACAACTCCTACAGAATACCTACTGAATGCTGGCAGAAGACCTCAGACCTCCCAAAAGGCAAGAAACTCCCCAAGTACCTGGAAAGGGCGAAAGAAAAAACAGAGACAAAAGAATAGGGACGGGACCTGCACCAGTGGGAGGGAGCTATGAAGGAGGAAAGGTTCCCACACACTAGAAGCCCCTTCGCGGGCGGAGACTGCAGGTGGCGGAGGGGGAAGCTTCGGAGCCACTGAGGAGAGCACATCAACAGCGGTGCAGAGGGCAAAGTGGAGAGATTCCCGCACAAAGAGGATCGATGCCGACCAGCACTCACCAGCCCGAGAGGCTTGTCTGCTCACCTGCTGGGGCGGGCGGGGGCTGCGAGCTGAGGCTCGGGCTTCGGAGGTCGGATCCCAGGGAGAGGACTGGGGTTGGCTGCGTGAACACAGCCTGAAGGGGGCTAGTGCACCACGGCTAGCCGGGAGGGAGTCCGGGAAAAAGTATGGACCTGCCGAAGAGACAAGAGACTTTTTCTTGCCTCTTTGTTTTGTGGTGCGCGTGCGAGGAGAGGGCATTAAGAGCGCCACCTAAGTGAGCTTTAGAGACAGGCATGAGCCGCGGCTATCAGCGCGGACCCCAGAGACAGGCATGGGACGCTAAGACTGCTGCTGCCGCCACCAAGAAGGCTCTGTGCAAGCACAGGCCACTCTCCACACCTCCCCTCCTGGGAGCCTGTGCAGCCCACCACAGCCAGGGTCCCGTGACCCAGGGACAACTTCCCAGAGAGAAGGCAAGGCGCGCCTCAGGCTGGTGCAACGTCACGCTGGGCTCTGCTGCAGGCTCGCCCCGCGCACTCCGTACCTCTCCCTTCCCCCCCGCCCCCGCCTGAGTGAGTCAGAGCCCCCGAATCAGCGGCTCCTTTAACCCCGTCCTGTCTGGGCAAAGAACAGACGCCCTCAGGCAACCTACATGCAGAGGCGGGGCCAAATCCAAAGCTGAACCCCAGGAGCTGTGTGAACAAGGAAGAGAAAGGGAAATCTCTCCCAGCAGCCTCAGAAGCAGCGAATTAAACCTCCACAATCAACTTGATGTACCCTGCATCTCCAGAATATATGAATAGACAACGAATCATCCCAAATTGAGGCGGTGGACTTTGAAGGAACGATATATTTTTTTTCCTTTTTCTCTTTTTCTGAGTGTGTATGTATATTCTGTGTGTGATTTTGTCTGTATAGCTTTGCTTTTACCATTTGTCCTACGGTTCTGTCTCTCCGTTGTTTTTTTTTTTTTTTCAGTATAGTTTTTAGCACTTCTTATCATTGGTGGATTTGTTTTTTGATTTGATTGCTCTCTTCTTTCTTCCTTTCTTTTTTTTATTACTTTAAATTTTTTTTAATAATTATTTTTTATTTTAATAACTATTTTATTTTATTGTATTTCCTTTCTTCTTTCCCTCCTTCCTTCCTTCTTTCCTTCCTTTCTTCCTTCCTTACTTCCTTCTTCCTTGCTTTCTTTCTTTCTTTCTTTTTCTTTCTTCTTTCTTTCTTTCTCCCTTTTATTCTGAGCCGTGTGGATGACAGGGTCTTGGTGCTCCAGCCGAGAGTCACGCCTATGCCTCTGAGGTGGGAGAGCCGAGTTCAGGACATTGGTCCACCAGAGACCTCATAGCTCCACATAATATCAAACGGGAAAAGCTCACCCAGAGATCTCCATCTCAACACCAACACCCAGCTCCACTCAACAACCAGCAAGCTACAGTGCTGCACACCCTATGCCAAACAACTAGCAAGACAGGAACACAACCCCACCCATTAGCAGAGAGGCTGCCTAAAATCATAATAAAGTCACAGACACCCCAAAACACACCACCAGACGTGGACCTACCCACCAGAAAGACAAGATCCAGCCTCATCCACCAGAACACGGGCACTAGTCCCCTCCACCAGGAAGCCTACACAACCCACTGAACCAACCATAGCCACTGGGGGCAGAAACCAAAAACGATGGGAACTACAAACTTGCAGCCTGCAAAAAGGAGACCCCAAACACAGTAAGTTAAGCAAAATGAGAAGACACAGAATCACACAGCAGATAAAAGAGCAAGGTAAAAACCAGACCAAACAAATGAACAGGAAATAGGCAGTCTACCTGAAAAAGAATTCAGAATAATGATAGTAATGATGATCCAGAATCTTGGAAATAGAATGGAGAAAATAAAAGAAACGTTTAACAAGGACATAGAAGAGCTAAAGAGCAAACAAACAATGATGAAAAACCCAATAAATGAAATTAAAAATTCTCTAGAAAGAATCAATAGCAGAATAACTGAGGCAGAAGAATGGATAAGTGACCTGGAAGATAAAATAGTGGAAATAACTACTGCAGAGCAGAATAAAGGAAAAAGAATGAAAAGACTTGAGGACAGTCTCAGAGACCTCTGGGACAACAGTAAATGCACCAACATTCGAATTCACACAGCAGATAAAAGAGCAAGGTAAAAACCAGACCAAACAAATGAACAGGAAATAGGCAGTCTACCTGAAAAAGAATTCAGAATAATGATAGTAATGATGATCCAGAATCTTGGAAATAGAATGGAGAAAATAAAAGAAACGTTTAACAAGGACATAGAAGAGCTAAAGAGCAAACAAACAATGATGAAAAACCCAATAAAGCAAGGAAAAACAAGAAATAACATACAAGGGAATCCCCATAAGATTAACAGCTGATCTTTCAGCAGAAAGTCTGCAACCCAGAAGGGAGTGGCAGGACATAGTCAAAGTGATGAAGGGGAAGAGCCTACAACCAAGATTACTCTACCCAGCAACGATCTCATACAGAGTCAACAGAGAAGTTAGAACCTTTACAGACAAGCAAACGTTAAGAGAATTCAGAACCACCAAACCAGTTTTACAAAAAATGCTAAAGGAACTTCTCTAAGCAAGAAACACAAGAGAGGAAAAGACTTACAATAACAAACCCAAAGCAATTAAGAAAATGGTAATAAGAACATACATATCGATAACTACCTTAAATGTAAATGGATTAAATGCTCCAACCAAAAGACACAGACTGGCTGAATGGATACAAAAACAAGACCCATATATATGCTGTCTACAAGAGACCCACTTCAGACCTAGGGACACATACAGACTGAAAGCGAGGGGATGGAAAAAGATATTCCATGCAAATGGAAATCAGAAGAAAGCTGGAGTAGCAATTCTCATATCAGACAAAATAGACTTTAAAGTAAAAACTATAACAAGAGACAAAGAAGGACACTATATAATGATCAAGGGATCGATCCATGAAGAAGATATAACAATTGTAAATATTTATGCACCCAACATAGGAGCACCTCAATACATAAGGCAAATACTAACAGCCATAAAAGGGGAAATCGACAGTAACACAATCATAGTAGGGGACTTTAACACCCCACTTTCACCAATGGACAGATCATCCAAAATGAAAATAAATAAGGAAACACAAGCTTTAAATGATACATTACACAAGATGGACTTAATTGATATTTATAGGACATTCCATCCAAAAACAACAGAATACACATTCTTCTCAAGTGCTCATGGAACACT
>NC_041218.1:53197626-53198945 GCF_002837175.3 Physeter macrocephalus
TAGCAACAAATGACAATGAAAACACAATGACCCACAACCTATGGGATGCAGCAAAAGCAGTTCTAAGAGGGAACTTTAAAGCAATACAATCCTACTTTAAGAAATAAGAAACACCTCAAATAAACAACCTAACCTTACACCTAAAGGAATTAGAGAAAGAAGAACAAAAAAAACCCAATGTTAGCAGAACGAAAGAAATCATAAAGATCAGATCAGAAATAAATGAAAAAGAAATGAAGGATACAATAGCAAAGATAAAAAAAAAAAGGTGGTTCTTTGAGAAGATAAACAAAATGATAAACCATTAGCCAGACTCATCAAGAAAAAAAGGGAGAAGACTCAAATCAACAGAATTAGAAATGAAAAGGAGAAGTAACAACTGACACTGCAGAAATACAAACGATCAGGAGAGATTACTATAGGCAACTATATGCCAATAAAATGGACAACCTGGAAGAAATGGACAAATTCTTAGAAAAGCACAACCTTCTGAGACTGAACCAGGAAGAAATAGGAAATATAAACAGACCAATCGCAAGCACTGAAATTGAAACTGTGATGAAAAATCTTCCAACATACAAAAGCCCATGACCAGATGGCTTCACAGGTGAATTCTATCAAACATTTAGAGAAGAACTAACACCTATCCTTCTCAAACTCTTCCAAAATATAGCAGAGGGAGGAACACTCCCAAACTCATTCTATGAGGCCACCATCACCCTGATACCAAAACCAGACAAAGACGTCACAAAGAAAGAAGACTACAGGCCAATATCACTGAGGAACATAGATGCAAAAATCCTCAACAAAATACTAGCAAACAGAATCAGCAATCTACAGATTCAGTGCAATCCCTATCAAATTACCAATGGCATTTTTATGGAACTAGAACAAAAAAACTTAAAATTTGTATGGAGACACAAAGGATCCCAAATAGCCAAAGCAGTCTTGAGGGAATAAAACGGAGCTGGAGGAATCAGACTCCCTGACTTCAGACTATACTACAGAGCTACAATAATCAAGACAATATAGTACTGGCACAAAAACAGAAACATAGATCACTGGAACAAGATAGAAAGCCCAGAGATAAACCTACACACCTATGGTCAACTAATCTATGACAAAGGAGGCAAGGATATACAATGGAGAAAAGACAGTCTCTTCAATAAGTGGTGCTGGAAAAACTGGATAGCTACATGTAAAAGAATGAAATTAGAACACTCCCTAACACCATACACAAAAATAAACTCAAAATGGATTACAGACCTAAATGTAAGACCGGACACTATAAAACTCTTAGAGGAAAACATAAGAAGAAC
>NC_041218.1:53199428-53229641 GCF_002837175.3 Physeter macrocephalus
TAGAGTAATGGAAAAAAAAACAAAAATAAACAAATGGGACATAATGAAACTGAAAAGCTTTTGCACAGCAAAGGAAAGCATAAACAAGACGAAAGACAGCCATCAGAAGGGGAGGAAATATTTGCAAATGAATCAACGGACAAAGGATTAATCTCCAAAATATATAAACAGCACATGCAGCTCAATATTAAAAAAAACAAACAACCCAATCCAAAAATGGGCAGAAGACCTAAATAGACATTTTTCCAAGAAGACATACAGATGGCCAATAAGCCCATGAAAAGCTGCTCAACATCACTAGTCATTACAGAAATGAAATCAAAACTACCATGAGGTATCACCTCAAACCAGTTAGAATGGGCATCATCAGAAAATCTACAAACAACAAATGCTTGAGAGGGTGTGGAGAAAAGGGAACCCTCTTGCACTGTTGGTGGGAATGTAAATTCATACAGCCACTATGGAGAACAGTATGGAGGTTCCTTAAAAAACTAAAAGTAGAATTACCATATGATCCAGCACTCCCACTTCTGGGCATATACCCAGAGAAAACCATAATTCAAAAAGACACATGCACCCCAATGTTCATTGCAGCACTATTTACAATAGCCAGGACATGGAAGCAACCTAAGTGTCCATCGACAGATGAATGGATAAAGAAGATGTGGCACATATATACAATGGAATATTACTCAGCCATAAAATAAATGAAACTGAGTTGTTTGTAGTAAGGTGGATGGACCTAGAGTCTGTCATACAGAGTGAAGTAAGTCAGAAAGAGAAAAACAAATACCTTATGCTAACACATATATATGGAATCTAAAAAAATTTTTTTAAAAAAAGGTCATGTAGAACCTAGGGTCAGGAAGGGAATAAAGACGCAGACCTACTAGAGAATGGACTTGAGGACATGGGGAGGGGGAAGGGTAAGCTGGGACAAAGTAAGAGAGTGTCATGGACATATATACACTACCAAATGTAAAACCGATAGCTAGTGGGAAGCAGCCACATAGCACAGGGAGATCAGCTCGGTGCTTTGTGACCACCTAGAGGGGTAGGATAGGGAGGGTGGGAGGGAGATGCAAGATGGAGGAGATATGGGGATATATGTATATGTATAGCTGATTCACTTTGTTATACAGCAGAAACTAACACACCATTGTAAAGCAATCATACTCTAATAAAGATGTTTAAAAAAAAAGTGTTTGCTCTTGGGAATTCACTTTTAACATGCAATTTCCATCAAGCCTGGCTTTCATGAAATTCCTTCAGCAAGGATACTGTTTGCATTGGCTGCATCAATACCTAACCTGGCACTGGCAAAAATGAACCTGAATATCACACACCAGAATGCTTTAGCGTTCAGGATGCTTTATTAGCAACATGTGTTTTCTCTGCAGTTCGTAAATACTGGTTGTTCCAAGGACCATAATTTGAGGAGCAAGCTTCCAAAGAACTAGAAATGCATGTGAAGGAAGTTAGAAGAAATCATTAGTCTTCATAATTGCCCTGTTAACAAAGAACAGGCATTCCAGGGAAAATAATCACTACCATTTATTGAGCATTTATGATCAGTCATATAACTGTGCTAAGTGCTTCACTTAGCTAATTAAGTTACATCTTCACAATACCCTGCAAGGTAGGTATTAGTCCCACATTACAGATGAAGAAATGTCATCGCAGAGAGGTTAAGTCATTGGCCCAAGGTCACGTAGCTAATGAGGAGTAGAAGTAGGATTTGAACCCAGACCAACCAGTAACAAAAACAGCACATCCAATGTGTATGCAACAGAGATCCAACAAGTGATTACATTCTGAGACTCAGGGCAAAGTTCTCTTTGCAGAAGTAGAAGGGTTGTCCCTACTGGTAGCCATGAAAAGCTACAGTTGAATACCTGATCAGACTGTGATCAATTCCCAAGATGAGAGGGAGAGACATGCTGAGCGCCTGGACCCCTTTCCACAGGAGCAAATTGACAGACAAGTTGAATTTGGGTCCATGGTGCTGGAACCTTTCCCCATGAATTAGCTTTGGGTGCTTAATGTTGATGACTGAGAACAATTATACCACTCAGAGCAGATGGGAGCCTATGGTGCCAGCCAAAATGAATCAATGTGTCATAGCAGCAAAATTCTTGAATAAGAGTTAGAAATGTTGCCAAACAATGATTATGATACTACCACTGGGGTGAGGCCAGCAGTTACATCTTTCGGCGAGTAATTTATGGCACTTTCTTTTACCCTTATCCAGCCGTCATTGTTATGGCTCCAGTTTGCAGATGGAGAAATGGAGGTACAAAGTAGTTTGCCCCAATTTACAGAGCAAGTCACTGGCAGAGCTTGTGGGGCTTTGAGAGAGCCTAATAGAGTCCCTTTTCCTGCCTGGATCTTGAACGAATTAAGAAATAAAACAAATAAAATGGCAGAGGCAGAGATGGAGCACAAGATACTATCTTTATTACAAATAAAGCTAGGTTGGAAGACAAATGGCTAACTTCCTCACAATCAACTCAAGTATAGACAACCTGAGGTGAAAGTAAAGCTGGTCAAGTCACTGTCCCCCACTCACTGGCTTGGACAGAGGAGGAAGGAGAAATCCCCTGCTCTCAAGACCTTGGTAAGATAGATAAAAACAGGGACCAAACAGCCCACCAGGTAACTCACTTCATCCACCTGGGGAGTCAGTCTCCCCTCTGATTTTTCTCGTCTGGGTCTTCAGGTTCAACCATATTGTTCTAAGTGGGAGAGGGGCTTCCCTTGAATGAAATAGATGTTATTGTTATTAATCATCCTGGGAAGAGGTTGATTAGGACAGGAAATTAGGATTCACAGAGACAAGCCCTACATTGAGATGAGGACAAAAATCCCTTCTTTCCAGGGCTGGACATGGTATTGGAGCAAAAGGTCCTGTCTCCAGGGAAGACACAAAAGAAAGTGTCCATGCTGCCACCTTGGCTCACTCCTCGGACTTGTTTCCAGGCCACTCTTTGTCGATGCTGCCTGACCCCACACAGGCATAGGCCCACCTCAGCACCCATGCAGGAAGAGTAAACAAAAATCTCACTGAGGGCTGGGCAGCACTAAAGGCCGTTAGAGCACTGAGCAGATACCATCAGCCTGAACGTCACATTCGCATGCCCCAGGTCCACAGGCCAAGCCTCACCAGCTCTGGGCATCACCCTCTCTCCTTAGTCTCTAATCTGCAGCCTGTTGCCAAGTCTTCTACCAATAACTCACATCCCAAATCTCCTTCTTCAGGGTCCTTTCAAAGGAAAAACCATTTTATGCTCCCAATGAAAATATTCTGCTATTCCACCCAACTGAAGATGACATTCATTTTCACAGTTTACTTTAGACATTTACTTCAAACAGAAGCAGTTTAGCTTCTGGCTGCATTAAACCTTTCCACTCCAAAATAGGCTCTTGCCTTTATCTTTACATAACCAGAAGGCCTATTCAAGTGTTGCTTTTGTCGTTAAAGGAGAAATCTACCCTCAAAAGTCAAGTCAGGGACTTACCTGGTGGCGCAATGGTTAAGAGTCTGCCTGCCAATGCAGCGAACACAGTCCGAGCCCTGGTCCAGGAAGATGCTCCACATGCAGTGGAGCAACTAAGCCCACGAGCCACAGCTACTGAGCCTGTGATCTAGAGCCCGCGAGCCACAACTACTGAAGCCCACACGCCTAGAGCCCATGCTCCGCAACAAGAGAAGCCACCGCGATGAGAAGCCTGTGCACTGCAACGAAGAGTAGCCTGCACTCGCCACAACCAGAGAAAGCCCGCGTGCAGCAACAAAGACCCAACACAGCCAGAAATAAATAAATAAAATAAATATATTTTCTTTTAAAAGTCAAGTCAGACTTCCATCTCTAGGAAAACAGAAAATGCTGGCAATTTTTAAGTAGCTATTACTTCATCCCAGACACTGCTTCTAGCCCTCAAGATTTCAAAAATATTGGGGATTCCATCTAGTCCTATTACAAAAGTTCTAGTCCTGTCTCAAAGTAGAGTACAGACCGAGATAAACATTGTCCTTCTGACCTTAATAGAATCTTCATATTTTCAGAGCTCTGTCTTTCAACATCTTTTTCTGCCCCAATACACCCAAGGAAGATAATAAACTCTGTCAGTAACAGCACTTCACAGACTCCAGCAAGGATTCTTTTTTGGGGAGTGGAGTACACAGACCTTACAGAGACATAGCAGAATATTTGAGGAGAAGAAATTTTGCAGTTTGGAAGGTGATTATAATACCTCTCCACTCTCAATCCCCATATTCCCTGAAAATAAGAATAAATTCTTTGGAGGCTCTAATTTGCCTACTTTCTTTCACCTCAGCCATTATATAATTCAGTTGGATGTGCTTATTACAAACCTTACCACTCCCTCAAAAGCCCTAGTCCTTGGGTCACATTAATGACTGCTTTCATTTTTCCTTATTCTCTGCCCACGCTGTTAATATCTCAAGGTTCAGGAGGAGCCCTATAGAGAAGCCTAAAGCTCACCTCATTAGAATCAAAGTTTACATTTGTAAAGAGGAGAAACACTGCCTCAAAACACAATGACCTGATTCCTTCCAAATTCTCTTTAGCCTTACGCGTGTCCTAAAATATAGTGTGCATTTGTTAAGAGTCTGGAAGAGTGCTGCCCTATAGGCTTAAAGCCTTTCTGTGGTTTTTCACCCTTGGTTTTCAGTTGTTTCAGGACTACTCCTTCTTTAAGCAAGACCAATATATGGAAATTATAAGACATAAAAGAAAAATGAATGCATATTCACTTTGTAAAATCATTTACCCATAAAGTTTCTTTACTAGCAAGTTTGAAAACGACTCAATTTATTTGAAATTTTGATTTACACACACATGGGGGGAATCACCTTATAATGTAAAGTTAGGTATACCTACACCCATAAAAAAAATTCTACCTCAAAAATTCACCAACCCATCTCTATACATGCTTTATGTTTATTCATGATAGTCATGTATATCCCCAAAGATACAGAATATGAATAACTGTACAAACATATCATTGCTAGCTGCTATTTTGGGTACTTGCTGCAAGAAAACCTCAGGTTTTCACATCACATCGGAAAAGACTGAGCTGAAATGTCAGTTTTCATAATAAATGCTTCGAAGTGTCTGAATAGGTGAGTTAGCAGTTAGGTATCTCAGGTGCCAAAAGGCTCTGCCCTAAAATTTACTCACTCCTAGAGAAAACAGCTATGTTGAGTCAGAGGCAGGAAGATAAGAAAAACTCTTTAAGACTTCAAATTAAGTTCGTCTCTCGTTTTGCAACTGTGTTCACTTCTGACAGCCTGACAGACAAATATTTTGGAGGAAACTGTATATAAAGAAAATAAATTGCCATTTGGAACTTTCATGCCCAGCACCCTTGAGAAAAATAAGAACCCCATCCTTATTCTGCACACAGCGCTTCCTGCTGCTTTGTTCTTTATTTAGTTCTCCTTAAAGTTCAGCAGCATATTTATTCTTTCTCAAATTCTCCAAAATTCTAAACCATTCCATACGTGACAGAATTCTGAATAAATCCTCAAGTTCTCAAAATGTAAAGTACTGAGCCACAAGAGAAAACAGCAGCTGGTGGCTTTGTCTCCTCTGGCCCAGCTTGGTGCCCTTGGCCAGCACATCTCTCCTTCCCCAATGACCACAGCAGCCTGCTGCCTGCCAGTCTCCTCACTTAGATCTCTTGTTTCTCTCCTCATTGCATGCATATTAGTCTCATCACCCTTTCCTCCTTCCTCAGATTCATCTACTCAATTTCATTCAGGCATGCTGCTTCAGCTCCCACTCCTTTCCACATAATGTTCCCTCCCCTGCAGTCCTTGCCCAAGTCCTTACTTCTTCACCTAGATGAATCTTCCCTGACCTTCAACTGTTGGGTCAAGCATCACCTCCTTCAGAAAGAGTCCTCACCTACCTCCTCCCACCCTCAGCCAGGCCACAAGTTCCTCCTCTGTGCTGGGAATTCTGTGCTTGAAACTGTCAAAATATTTATCTTGCTGTTCTGGTTATGTGTCTTTTTACCTCCATTTACTCTCTTGGATGCTGAGTTAGTGAACTGAGGTCATGGTAGTTTCTATACATCTGTAGCCCACTCACAGGTGGGTAACTCAATAAATGACTGCTGAATAAATGAAGATTCTGAAAGGAAGGAAAGAAGAACAATAGGAATAAAGAAAGAAAGAGGGAATTCATTTAAATGCAAAAGGATAGACTGCATTTAAATCTTTAAGATTCAGAAGAAAATTCTGAATGAAACCTGAGAAACATTATACCAACACCAAGAGGTAAGATCTGCGGTGACCCTCCCTCATCCACTCCTCTGGTTTTGACACAATGATGTAGAAACCTACCTACCAATTGTAATCTTTTCAAATTATGCATATTATAGAATTATTGAACACAACAAAAGATAATCCAATATGAAATTACCTAGCTTACCTAAACTAAGCCTTCCTATTAATGCATTTCTCTGGGATAAAAGGGCACAGTAGCAACCTTTAGGCGGGATCTGTGATAGTGTACTATCACCCTGTAGGTAAGAATGTGCTCCATCACTCACCTGCTACTGGGGATTGGATCCAACAGGAGGGCCTCATTGGAGCAATGTCAAGAACTTTTCTCAGAGGCTCAATCTCTAGGCTCAGACAAGGAGAAGGAAAGCATGCACCCTGCAATGGAGGCAAGCATCATATGGCTATGAAAGCTTGAGAGTCAATGTAATATACCATATTAATAGAATAAAAACAAACCCTTATATCTTCTTAATAGATGCAGAAAAAGCATTGGACAGTATCCAATATCGCTCTTATGATAAAAACACTCAGCAAACTAATAGTAGGGAACTTAACCTGATAAACAGTATCTATAAATAACTCATAGCTAACATCATACTTAAGTGTATGTCAATGTCAAGCTCTGCTTCTATTACACAAGTTCCCTGTACTTGAACCCTTAAAACTTACAGTTAGCACATTTTTTTCTTGATGTCTTAAGAGAAAAAAGAAAATTATAAAAAATTACGGGTCAACAGGTTGATGGTCCCATAACAAACAACATAGTTCAAAGAAGAAGGAACCAGTACTGATGCAACACATAGCCATACAGTAGAATAAAAAGCAAGGAGACAGATTTCCCAAGATTAACACAAGCCTATTAGTTTCATTTCTGTAGTTGTGCCTCATATGTCAAAAGTCTTCAGGAGGGAGAACTGGTCACCTGGGGGCATAATATCCTCACTTCTCAAATAATCAAATACTTGCATTTACTATGGCAGGAAAGTACATCATGTACTGGGCATCTCTCTCCCCCAAAGCTACCTGGTTGTGGGACATGGAGAGGCCATGGGGAGCACCAAGTCAAGGCATAAATACAGCACATCTTCCTAAAGGTCAATTTTACTGAGAGATTTGAATGGGGAAATGATGTGAAAAAATGGAAAGTAACAACATAATTTGGTATAAAAACAATTTATATATATTATAATGTCTAATGCAGAGTGTCCATGAATTATAAAGATTAAATGAAAAAACAAAAAAAAGTGTGAGCTTGCTGCAGGCAAGTTTAGTTCTGACTCCAGCCCCCATTTTCCACAACCCCATGCAGGCCAGTAAGCACTCCCTTTTGCCTTGGCGTATTTTACCTTGGAAAAGTTTAAGAAGCACTGAATCCCTATAGATTTTCAGAAATATTGAATGAGGGCTGCAACCAAAAGGAATGTTTGTGTGTACATATGGAAAATTCATCTAAATGGGATATAGATCTCTCATTCTAGAGTCTGTTCTCTTTTTTTTCTGTTGTACCATTGTACCTGCCCCAACCCCTGCAAAAAAGAAACTCACGTACATATTTCTGTTGCCCCCAAGCATTCTCAGTCAGCAAAGCTTTGATGCACTGATGATAATGTGCATTACACATGGACATATCCATCTACCCCCACATCTAACTATCACTGGGCTGGACACCTCTGAGGATACAAAATGAGTGTGATGTTATCCCTACCCTGGAGAAATTCACAGGTAGGTGAGGGATCCAGATGTCAATTTTTAAATGACTTTACAATGTGATAGATCCATTAACGAAGCTACAAAGTGCTGCAGAAATAGAGAGGGTGAAGGGATTCCCTGAGCCTCTTGGGAAGAATTGTCAGGAAAGACTTGTCAGATAAAGCAGCATTCAGGGCTCCACACTTAGTGTCTCTGCAGCAGCAAAGTGAGCCTCCAGCTGGGTAGAACCCAGATGTGCTCTGAAAACTCCTCTGCCCAGCTGGCTTCTTCCTTACGCTTCTCCCTCGCCCCAGGCCTAAGTGCCTCCATTGCCTGCACTTCATTCAACAGCCCAAAGACACTATACTACTTTTAAAATTATATTATCGTTGCACCATTTGTTGAACATCTGTTCTATGAAAGGCTGCCCTTGCACAGCTTTTACTCCAACACTTAATATTCCCCACAACATATTTTATTATTCCTGCTTGACTCATGAGGAGACTGAGCCTCAATGAGTTTCAAACCTAGATCAGTCTACACTCTCCACTGTACCCACTGTCTCTCTTGGTTATAAAGCTGCCTTTGCCTGCAGGTATTTGACAAGTCTATGTTTATGAATGAAATACCAATATCTAGCCTGTTTAGTAAAAAAGATTTAGGAAGGAGAGGGTCATTTTTGATGATGAAATTATGGATTTTTAAAAAATTCTTTCTGTTTTTATATGGATCTAGAGACTATCACACTAAGTGAAGTAAGTCAGACACAGACAAATATCATATGATATTGCTTACATGTGAAATCTAAAAATATGATACAAATGAACCTATTTACAAAACAGAAACAGACTTACAGACATAGAAAACAAACTTATGGTTACCAAAGGGGAAAGGAGGGAGATAAATTAGGAGTCTGGGTTTAAAATATACACACTACTGTATATAAAATAGATAACCAACAAGGACCTACTTTATAGCACAGGGAACAATACTCAATATGTTGTAATAACCTATAATGGAAATGAATCTAAAAAAGAATATATATAGTTATATATATATATGTAGTTATATATATAGTTTCATCTATATACATAAAACTATATATAGTTATATATATGGTTTCATCTATATAGATAAAACTACATATAGTTATATATATAGCTATATATACGTATGTCACTGTGTACACCTGTAACTAACACAACATTGTAAATAACTATATTTCAATAAAAATTTTAACAAATTTATTTTGCCTTAGCCTGAGTATATATTATTTATAAAATGGAAATTATGCATTATTTATTTATTTATTTCTACTGAAAGAAACAGTGTCATGCTTAGGAAGATAATAGAGAAACCCAAATTAGAAGATGTGGGGGGAGGGAACACAGAAAAACAGAAAGAAAACAAGCAGCCAGAGAGACCTGACATGAGGCAGCTTAGAGGAAAAGGTCACACAGCCCAATCTCAATGTCCTTTGAAATTTTAAAAGCCCAGAGACAGTGTTCATAAAATACTGATCTAAAACCAGGAGGCTTCAGACTGCAAAGTGAGCCTGAGAAATGTCAGGGAAGCAAGGCTCTTGAACCTGATGTGCAACGGCTCAACCAAGCAACCCCTGGTGAACACCTGGTGTTCGCTATGCCCGGCAGTGCTCAAGAGGGAGGCCAGCATGGGCTTTCTGCTCCATAATCAGATGTGGAGAAAGAGCTTTCACTCGTGTCAGCACTGTCAGCTCCTCTGAGCTTGGATGCAAAGCTGAAGCTGGCAACGTGATGCCCCGTCCCACCCCGCGCTAGGCCCAGGGGGAAAAGAGTACTGCCTGTGGAGCTAGTATCTGGGCCTAGGCTAACGTGGGATGCCAGGAATCCACGAGCGAGGGGGAGAAACATAAAAACACCCTCCCCTTGTCTAATTCCTGACTTCTGTCTGGTGCCCTGAGAGTGATGAGGGGCAACTCGTCCACTGCCACTTTGTCAAGGAACATTTCTAAGGGTGGGCTTGTCAAGAGGCTGAGGCAGAGCTTTCTGCCAGAGCCTGCCTCATCCTGACCCAGGTGGCTGCAAGAAGGCATCTCAAGATAAAGACTCATCAACAAGAAAGCTAAATTTGACATTTTCAACTCCACTTTGATTTCCCCTCTGCTTCTGTGAGGTCCTTTTCAAAATCCGTGTGGGTTCATTAAGGCTTGCTTAGACCTATTAGAAGAGGAAAAACAGTAACCCCATTCCTTTTTTTTGTAGCTGCCATATAAAAGGACTGGTGGATTCAGTCATAGTTGCCATTTGCCAGGAGCTAGTTATCACAAAGGGAAAGGATTTTATTTAAGGTGAAAAAAATAAAAGCCAGAAAATTGACCAATCTGTTTCATGGAAGCAGCAAATGCCTGGGACTAGATGTAGATAAGATTATCTGAACTAAGAGTGTAGCAGGGATAGCCTGTCTCCCAGTCCATTTCTCATATTCTATCTACTGATAAAGAACTGCCAATTAAAGAGAACCTCAACCCTGTATTTGTGAAAAGGGAGAGTCAGTAATCAGACTGAAAAACTCAGATGAGTGGTAACAGCAACATTCCAGAAGCAAGTTGAGAGAAAAAATTATACACACACACACACACATATATACGGTATTAGGGGGTAGTCCTGCTGGTAAAAACAGATGCAAAGCTCTGAGGTATAATTAATCCCTGCTCCTGTAACCTCAGCAAAACCAAGACTGTTATCCATCCAAACCCTGAAGAGCCTGTCAAAATGAGTCAGGAAAAAAAAAAAAAAAAACAACAAGATCCAGTCCTCCTGGTCAGGTGTTTTGATGTGGATGGAGAAGACAGACATGCCACAGAGGCAGAGTTCTTCTGACACTGAAAGGAGGTCCTCTGCGGGTTGCAGCTTCTGATCTCCCTTCTGGTGGCAGCTACAGAGAAATGTTTGCATGTTTCTAGTAACAGAAGATGAACTACATTCTTCTCAACAGTCAGGGCCCTGGGAAAATGAGCCTGTGATATCAGACCGCCCATGAACTGGAACTAATAGGGACCACTCGTGTGCTGCCACTCTGCCCAAGGGTCCCACATATGGCCTACATCTCTCTCCTGACACTTACTGTGACTCTCCCTGTACTAATGAGTGCTTCTCAGGAAACAGTCAGTTGTATTTTCTTCTCTCTTTCTGTACAATTCTATCTAGCTCACTTTCCCACCTCTCATAGAGGATGCACTGCAAGAAGGAGATAGTATAAGAAAACCTCTCTGTAATCCAGCATTTCCCCTAAGAAGCAGTTATCTTAGAACACAGGTAGGGCCATCTTTGCTCACAATATAGTGGGTGTTGCCAATGTATATAGCTGTGTTAACTCAAACTGGCCTACCATGGAGTCTAAAATTCTGCTCTGAATGATTAATTTCTAGAATACCACATACTCAAATGTACCCTTATAAAATTCAACAAACAGAGAATACCTCAAGCATCATTAGTGTGCAGCAATTGATTTACTCAGCTATGTTGTATGACTACATGGGGATCTGGCAGAGAGAAGAACAAGGAAACTCTTAGAACTTTTACTGCAACCAAGTAAATCCCAGATCCAGCCCAGCCCCTACCAACTGGTCTGCCCTGGTATTCAGAGGTCCGTGAGATAAAGCTGAAAGTATCTCCACATGCAACACAAACTTTAAAAAAAATTATCTTTAAATACAATACTAGGACTTCCCTGGTGCCACAGTGGTTAAGAATCTACCTGCCAATGCAGGGAACACGGGTTCAAGACCTGGTCTAGGAAGATCCCACATGCCGCAGACCAACTAAGCCCGTGTGCCGCAGCTGCTGAGCCTGCGCTCTAGAGTCTGCAAACCACAACTGCTGAGCCCATATGCCACAACTACTGAGCGCCTAGAGCCCATGCTCTGCAACAAGAGAAGCCACCGCAATGAGGAGCCCACACACTGCAACGAAGAGTAGCCCCTGCTCGCCGCAACTAGAGAAAGACCTTGCACAGCAATGAAGACCCAACACAGCCAAAAATTAATTAATTAATTAATTAATTAATTTTAAAAAATACAATACTAAACTCTCTTCAGCTTTGCATGCTCATTGTTGTTCATTATTGGCCTTTAGCTCTAAGCCATTTCCCATAGAAAACAACCAGTGCCCTTCCTGGAAAATTCCATTCTCCTTCCAGCCACTCCCTAACAATTTTTTTTCTTTATCTTTTTAAATTGAAATATAATTGATTTATAATATTGTCTTAGTTTCAGGTGTACAACAAAGTGATTTAGTATTTTTGCAGATTTCACTCCATTATAGGTTATTACAAGATAATGGGTATAATACTCTGTGCTACCTAACGAGTATATTTTCTCTTTCTTTCTTCCCCTCTTTTCTCCCACCTTGTGCCCCTCCTTCCTTCTACACCCATCCCCCAAGCTTCCTCTCCTATATTTGACAGAAGGTGGATGAGTTACATTATCAAACATACCACATGAAGCTTCATCCCAAATGGATTTCCAGTGAGTTAAATGAAACTTGGAGTTCACATTTGTGTTTCCACTGAGCTGATTAAAGCCCAGATTTCAACAATTTAGAGACACGGCGGATAGTAAGACTATTGGAATTTACTGAATGCTTAAGTATTGCATCTAACCCTGCTGGTAAGGAGATATAGTAGAAAGAGCACGAACTTTGGAGCCTGCTGGACTTGGAAGTCAAAAACAACTAGATTTGGGACTTCCCTGGTGGTGCAGTGGTTGAGAATCCACCTGCCAGTGCAGGGGACATGGGTTCGAGCACTGGACTAGGAAGATCCCACATGCCTTGGGGCAACTAGGCCCGTGCGCTGCAACTGCTGAGCCTGCACTCGAGCCTGTGAGCCACAACTACTGAGCCCACATGCCATAACTACTGAAGCCTGTGCACCTAGAGCCTGTACTCCGCAAGAGAAGCCACCACAATGAGAAGCCCGCGCACCGCAACGAAGAGTAGCCCCTGCTCGTCACAACTAGAGAAAGTCCACTTGCAGCAACGAAGACCCAAAGCAGCCAAAAAATAAATTAATTAAAATTAAAATTTTTTTAAAAGTCCATCAACAGATGAATGGATAAAGAAGATGTGGCATATATATACAATGGAATACTACTCAGCCACAAAAAAGAATAAAATAATGCCATTTGCAGTAACATGGATGGACCTAGAGATTATCATACTAAGTTAACTAAGTCAGAAAGAGAATGACAAATATATGATATCACTTACATGTGGAATCTAAAGTATGGCATAAATGAACTTATCCACAAAACAGAAACAGACTCACAGACATAGAAAATAGACTTGTGGTTGCCAAGGGGGAAGGGGGTGGGAAAGGGATGGATTGGGAGTTTGGGATTAGCAGATACAAAGTACTATATAAAGAATGGATAAACAGCAAGGTCCTACTGTATAGCACAGGGAAGAATACGCAATATCCTGTGATAAGCCATAATGGAAAAAAATATGAAAAAGAATATATATATTATATATATTCTTTTATATATGTAATTTATATATATAACTGAATCACTTTGCTGTACACCATAAACTAACACAACATTGTAAATCACCTATATTTCAATGAAATAATTTTTTAAAAATTACTTCAGGGAAGCAATTGCCCTCTGTTTACCCTCCCCTACCTATGTTGCCAGGTCTCTGATTAAAGCACTCAGATTCCTACTGGAAGCAATCTGTACTCATCTTTTTTGGTGAAAAGACAGAAACAGAAACCACACAAACTCTTTCAGAGGGTCCTTGAACTTAAAAAAATACCTAATTCCACTTACATCAGAGGTGCTCCTTGGGAGTTTGTAAATGCTTATATTCAAGAAGTCTAGTATATTTTTAAAAAGAAAGAAAGAAAGAAAGAAAAAAACACCTCAACACCAAAATCACATAACTTCTAAATTTTTAAAAAGACTGAAGCTGATATGGTGCCTCTATTGACATACACTGTATTTTCTATTTTGAATTCTGCTAATGTGTAATTGCAGTCAAAAATGATGTACCCACAGAACCGTCAAAGAACAGAAAGACCAGTTGAAAACCTCCTATATAGAATGTTCATGTTGCTAGTTCAGGTTTCCTCTCTGTGTTTTTCCCAGATAACCTTAATCTCAATTGGGAATTCTAATAGAGTTAGGTTAGTAATAAAAATTAAAAGGACTTCTCTCCTCCCCTCTGCTGTTTTCTATTAGCAGCGCTTTGCATTGTATTATTTTCCAATGTTTACTTAAAACATCTCATAAATATTAGAGAACTAGGCTAGCAAGAATGGTGACCACAAAATAATGAACAGTTGAACATTAGACATTTGAAAAGAAAAAGTTCATACAAGCCATACTCATGTGCATAAAGGCAATCCAGGCCCCCCTTCAATGCAGTACACTGTGTGAAATCACATGGGAAAGAAGCAGATTTATTTGCTTTTGCACTGAATCCTACAGTTACTCCCTTTTTGCTGGTAGATGGTGACTCTGAAGTTGTAACTGGAAACCATGAAGTCAGTGACAGAAAATTACAAATCAGCAGGCAAAGTACATACCAATATGCAAAACTACCCATTTCTGATCACCCATCACCTGGCAGACCCAAGGCCAGAAGCCTCCACTGTCTCATGCAATTCTCAAAATAATATTATCTCCATTTTACAGGTAAGAAAACTAAGAGATTTTTTTAACATCTTTATTGGAGTATAATTGCTTTACAATGGTGTGTTAGTTTCTGCTTTATAACAAAGTGAATCAGTTATACATATACATATGTCCCCATATCTCTTCCCTCTTGCATCTCCCTCCCTCCTACCCTCCTTATCCCACCCCTGTAGGTGGTCACATAGCACCGAGCTGATCTCCCTGAGCTATGCGGCTGCTTCCCACTAGCTATCTATTTTACATTTAAAACTAAGAGATTTTAAGCGACTTCTCCAAGGTCACTCAATTGGTAGGTGATAAACACCCAGTTCTGATAGATTACTAAACTCCTGTTTGTTTCTCTACACTGTGAACAGAGAACACAAGTACCATCATAGTCATTGAGGGATAAAAAGACACTCTATGCTATGGACTAAATTGTTTCCCCTCAAAATTCATATGTTGACTTCCCAATCCCAGTGTAACTGTATTTGCAGATAGGGTCTTTACAGAGGTAATTAAGGATAAATGAGGTCATAAGGGCAGGGCCCTGATTCAATAGGATTAGTGTCCTTATAAGAAGAGACACCAAAGAGTCCTCGCTGCCCTCTCCAAGGGTACACAAAAAAGAAGTCATGTGAGCACACATCAAGAAGGCAGCCATCTACAAGCCAGGAAGTGAACTTTAACCAGAAACTCCATTGGCCAGAACCTTCATCATGGACTGCTAGCCTCTAGAATTATGAGAAAATAAATTTCTGTTTAAGCCACCCAGTCTTTGGTATCTTGTTATGGCACTCTGAGCAGATTAAGACACCTACATATCCTGTGAACCTACTCACCCTTCTCTAACCCTCCTAACATTTCGTCTCTCATCTGTTGCGCTGTCCTTGGTCCACCCTCTATGCTACCACCAATGTGATCTTTCCAAAATGTAAAACTGATCCTCACTCTCCATGAAACATTTCCATTGGCTTCTGAACTGTTAATAAGAAATCCACTCTCATAGTTTTCAATGTCATTGGGAGAAATCAAAACAGACATAAAAATGGAGCATAAACTCCAAACTCCTGAGCTAATGTGGTTCCTCACAAAGCCCCAGTCTGTTTTTCTATTTTTATCTCTGATCATTCTTACCACACTCCAACACATTCCCTAACCAAATATATCCTGAATATGTGTTTATACCATATTCTATCCCCCAAGAAATGTAATTTCTCCTCACTTCATATTCTCCCCATCCATCTGGACAATTCCTATGCTCTCCTCAAGACCCACTTTACTTCTTCCTCGAAACCTTCTCTGGCAGAACCTTCCCTCCTTCTGGAATTTCATAATGTATGATACTTGCCAGATGATAAGTATTTATAATGTCTGGTTCCCTAGTAGGCCCTGGCATTTAGCCCTGTGCTTGACACACAGAGTCCTAATAGATGCCTGTGGTATGAATGAAAAAATATGTTTTCTAAGAGGATTAAAAGGACTATATCAGTGGCTTCCAAACATTGCTGCATATTAGTGCAGTGATTTCCAAACCTTCTCCAAGCACAGAACTCTCCCTAAATCTCCATGTGTTCACCAATCCAGAAGCTCTCCAAACCCCCATTCTTTGGACATTTTATGGAGGCTTCATTAAATAGGCATTATTGGTTAGATTATTGGCCACTGATGATAAAATTCAATCTCCAGCCTCTCCCGCCTCTCCAGAGCTCAAGAGATGGGACTGAAATTTCCAACTCTCTAATCACATGGTTGGCTCCACTGGTAACCAGTTCTCATCCTTAGGTACACCTAAGTCCAGAAGTCACCTCATTAACATATCAAAATATATATTTGTCACTCTCATCACTTGGGAAATTCCAAAGGTTTTAGGAGCTCTGTGCCAGAAATGGATGAAGACCAAATATTTGTTTCTTATTATATTGGGATGGCCAAAAAGTGCCTTTGGTTTTTAAGTAAAAGACACATTTTTCATTTTCACCAAGAACTTTATTGAACAACGTATTTACCCTTTTGTTCCACTACCTTCTGCCATTTTTCAGGCAACTTCATAATTCCATCTTCCCCAAACTTATCTTTTTGAGCAAAGAACTGTTCCAGGTGCCTTTTACAGTCTTCCAGGAAATGGAATTTTTTTTCCATTAAGAGTATTTTATAAAGACCAAAATAAATGGAAATCTGAAGGTGCAATGTCTAGTGAATATAGCGGATGAATCAGAACTTCCCAGGCAATCTGAAGCTGTAACAGTTTTTGCCTGGTCATCAAAGAAATATGCAGTCTTGTGGTATTCTGATGGAAGATTATGCGTTTTCTGATAACTAATTCTGGATGCTTTTCGTTGAGTGATGCTTTCAGTTGGTCTAACTGGGAGCAGTACTTGTTGGAATTAATTGTTTGGTTTTCTGGAAGGAGCTCATAATAGAGGACTCCCTTCCAATCCCACCATATACACAACATCACCTTCTTTGGATGAAGACCGGCCTTCATTTCACTTGCCCCAGTCTCTCTTCCATTGTACCCACTTTTCATCACCCATCACAATTTGTTTTAAAAACAAAACATTTTTGTTATGTTTAAGTAGAGCATCGCATGCAGAAATACGGTCAAGGTTTTTTTACGCTTATCTTATGTGGAATCCAAACATCAAAGCGATTCACATAACCGGGCTGGTGCAAATGATTTTCAGTGCTTGATTTGGATATTTTGAGTATGTCAGCTACCTCCCGCGTGGTATAACATTGATTGTTCTCAATTAATGTCTCCATTTGATCGCTATCAACTGTAACTGGTCTACCCAACTGTGGAGCACTGTCCAGCGAGAAATCTCCAGCACGATACTTCGTAAACCACTTTTGACACATTTGATCAGTCACAGCACCTTCTCCATACACTGCACAAATCTTTTTTTTTTTTTGCGTTTGGTTGCGTTTTTACCTTTCTTGAAATAATAAAGCATAATATGCCAAAAATGTTGCCTTTTCTTCCATTTTCAATATTAAAATGGCTATCACCAATTTTGATAAGTCCTTTTTAAATTCACACTGATATGACAGCTGTCACATACCATCTAACAAAATTGTTTTGAATGAAGTTAAAGACAACTAAGTGCTACTAGAGCCATCTTCTGGAAAAAACCAAACAAAGCTTTTGCCCAACCCAACAAATCACAATCACACAATTATCTGCTTTGGAACAATGTCTATTCTGGTCCTTTGCCCACTTTTTTTTTTTTTGTTTTGTGGTACGCGGGCCTCTCACTGTTGTGGCCTCTCCCATTGTGGAACACAGGCTCCGGATGCGCAGGGTCAGCGGCCATGGCTCACGGGCCCAGCCGCTCTGCGGCATGTGGGATCTTCCCGGACCGGGGCATGAACCCGTGTCCCTTGCATCGGCAGGCGGACTCTCAACCACTGCTCCACCAGGGAAGCCTTGTCTCAAGATATTTTTAATTTCTCTTTTTATTTCTTCTTTGAACCATTCAATAGCATATTGTTTAAACTCCACATATTTGTGAATTTTCCAGTTTTATTCTTATAACTGATTTCTAATTTCATATCATTGTGGATGAATTTGTCTATTTCTTTTGGCTTGATCTGGTTTTTCTTTGTGTTTTTAGAAATTCTGTTGTTAGGTGCATACACATTTAGAATTGTTATATATTCTTGGTAAATAAACTCTTTTATCATTACGTAGTGTTTCTTTTTATCCCTTGTCATATTCCTCATTCTGAAATCTACTGTGTTTTATATTAAATTATCCAATCTAGTTTTCCTTTGACTAGAAATTGTATAGTATGTCTTTTTCCATCCTTTTACTTTTTATATATCTATATCTTCATATTTAAAGTGCATTTCCTGTAAACAACATATAGTTGGATTTCACAGGTCTGATAATTTCTGCCTTTTGATAGAAATGTTTACACCATTTACATTTAATGTTAAAAAAGGGACATGTTATAATATCAATATACTCTATTTTTGGTTTTTAAGAAACCTGCATATTGTTCTCTGTAGTGGCTGCACCAATTTACACTCCCACCAACAGTGTAGGAGGGTTCCTTTTTCTCCACACCCTCTCCAGCATTTATTATTTGTAGACTTTTAAAATGATGGCCATTCTGCCCAGTGTGAGGTCACCTGGATAGCTTTTTTGGAGACATGTCTATTTAGGTCTTCTGGCCATTTTTTGACTGGGTTGTTTGGTTTTTTTTGTTATTGAGTTGTATGAGCTGTTTGTATATTTTGGGAATTAAGCCCTTGTCAGTCACATCATTTGCAAATATTTCCTCTCATTCCATAGGCTCTCTTTTCGATTTGTTTATAGTTTCCTTTGCTGTAAAAAAGCGTATACATTTGATTAGGTCCTATTTGTTCATTTTTGCTTTTATTTCTATTGACTTGGGAGACTAACCTGAGAAAGCATTGCTACAATTTCTGTCAGAGAATATTTTGCCTATGTTCTCTTCTAGGAGTTTTATGGTGTCATGCCTTATATTTAAGTCTTTAACCTATTTTGAGTTTATTTTTGTGTATGGTGTGAGGCAGTGTTCTAACTTCATTGATTTACATGTGGCTGTCCAGCTTTTCCAACATCACTTGCCAAAGAGACTGTCTTTTCTCTTACTTTGTATTTTTAAATACTTCCAAAACTTGAAAGAACTTGCTTTTGCTTCATACCATTCCAATGTAATTTACATTTGTGTAGCACACTACCAAGTACTTTCAGACATTATCATAATCCCTTCAAATGGCCTTAAAGGTAGATATTATTTTATTTCAATTTTACAGGTAAGGAAGTGGAAACCCAGATTTAAAAAAAGTGACTTCCATAGTGTAATACTGTCATTTATAATGAGAAATATATATACTTTGTCTTTGTCCCTATTTCTGACACAGAACTCCTAAAACACTTGGAATTTCCTAAGTCATAAGAGCCATAAAGTTGCTTTGATGTCATAATAAATGCTTTGATATCTCTTTCAACAACAATGAGATGACTTTTGGAAAACCAGGGAACTAACCATGAAATTAGAGGGTTAGAACTTTCATTTCCACCTCCCTGACCTCCCAGGATGGGAGAGGGGTGGGAGGTTGAATTGATGGATAGTCAATGGCCAGTGATTTAGTCAATTGTGCCTATGTAACAAAGCCTCCATAAAAACCCAAAAGGACTGGGTTAAGAGAGCTTCTGGGTTGGTGAACATGTGGAGATATAGGGAGAGTGGAGAGAACATGGAAGCACTGTGGCCATTTCTCACATGTCTTGCCCTATGAATCTCTTCCATCTGACTGTTCCTGGGTTACATCCTTCTATAATAAACTAGTAATATAGCAAGTCATCTCGTTTCCCGAGTTCTGTAAGCCATTCTAGCAAATTACTCAAACCCAAAAAGGGGGTCATGGGTATTGATCAGGACCTGCAATTAACTGGCATCTGCAGTGGGAGCAGTCTTGTGGGACTGAGCCATTAACCTACAGAATCTGACACTATCTCCAAGTAGACAGTATAGATGAAAAACGATGCCTGCCATATCAGTAAACAAAGGATGTTGCAGCTAGGAAGCCAGCAGCCACTGAAGCCACCCCCAACTGTGCACCCTGGGGGATTCAAGATGGAGAAAAGCAGGATACTGGCCCTAGATAGTTAAGACACATATCAAAGGGATGATTTCAATGAGCCCAGACTCTTGCATCTTCCCATAAATAAAAAAGTACGTAAATTCATTAACTTGAGATGTCTGGTTTTCTTTATTTAATAGTAATCTTTTGATGTTCCGAATCCCTGGTTTTTATTGCAAAACTCCTATATATTCTGATTCCTTCCTTACCTCTCAGAGTAGTCCCTCAGAGCTATCTGAGAGGTTATCTTCCAAGGCTTAAGTTCCCAGTTTTGTTTGCCAAATAAAACATAATTCTCAACTTTTAGGTCATGCATTTTTTTTTTCCATCTTCTTTTAAAAAAGCATTTATTTATTTACTTGTTTATTTATTTGGCCACACCGTTTGACAAACGGGATCTTCATTCCCCAACCAGGGATCGAACCTATCCCCCCTGCAGTGGAAGCGTGAAGTCTTAACCACTGGACCACCAGGGAAGTCCCAGTTGTGCATTTTTTTTTCAGTCAACTATAGTGTTAGAATTGAGGTGAATTAATGATTAATCTGACACCTAGCTGGTGTCAGAGAATTGCTTGGTGGGTGGGAAAAAAACATACATCAGAATTGGAGTCAGAATCATACATAGTAATGGTATAGGTTGGCCTAAAACCCAAATCCTGTGACCCCAAGTCCAGAGCTAATTCAGATATATGCATTTACAACACTTATTATCTACTATAGAATTTTTGTTTTCTAATTCAATATAGGTGACATTATTTAACTTATTTGAATAATACTTATAAATTATTTTAATCATAATAGCAAATATATTCATACTACAAAAAATTTAGAAACTTAAGAGAAAAAATTACTATTAAAATCACTATCCTAATATAACCTTGTCATTTCCCTTTAATTGTATCACAATGCAGAGACTTCTTGAATACATTTAGAAAATACATTTATCAATACATTTAGTACAAAAGAGTCAGGAGGAAAATCACCTTTACCCCTAGTTCAGATTCCTGTGTTCTGATTTCTTATGCTCTCCACTTCTGAGTTCTAGATTTTTGCATCTTCTTTTTGATACATTAGATCTGGTTATTGCAATCTCTAATTTCAGATCCTTAGTTTTTACTTAAAAACTGAATTTCTTAAATCCCGAACCTGCAATGGCAAAAGTACCTGGGTTCATGGGAAAGAATGCCATAATCTACTAAAGATCTGCCATGGAGCAGTAGGGTGGCATTATAGTTTTTGCTAATCTTGTCTTGGACTTTGACCTTTAAGTTGCTTCTAATTTGGGTAAGTCTAATCATTAACTTAACAGTTCAGAATCCAGACTTCTGTTCCAGCTTCTAAGTCCAGTTCACCTAACTTAACCCTGTAATCTCCTCCTCCCTTCCAGAGTGAACTAAACAAACAATATTTTCATGACCTAAGATATACTCACTTAAAAGAATACTTTAAAGCCATTTTAAAAAATTAGTTTGTGAAGACTTTATAATGATGAAAAAGTAGTTTTGGTATAATTTTAACCAGAAAAAGATAATTATATATACAGTATTATAATAACAGATTTTTTTCAAATATAATATTTTATTTCTTCCAGAAATCTGATGGGTTCAGAATATTTCCAAAAACATTATTTAACCAACTCAGATGATGGAATTGCTGATTTGTTGCTGGAAGGGATCTTGCCTACATCCCTGAGTAGAGAGCCCAGAACAAAAATCTGACCAAATCTTTGCCCAAAGGCATTACACCAGGGAACCTTAACACCATGTTTCTGTTTCAACATGACACTTAAGAAAAATAGCATCAGAAATGCCACTGATGAGAGCAGTAACAAGGTATCAACTTGTCAGCAGAAAGCAAGGCAGCCAGCAGAGCTAAGATATATATATAATAACAGATTATTTTAAAAGGCTCTGCATGGAGAAAAACTGCACGGAAAACACTAAAATGTGAATAATTACTTTTTAAGTGATTGAAATTTGTTATTTTATTTCCTTTTGTTTCAACTTTTCTAGGTTTTCCAATGTGTGTATACATGTGGTAGTAAAAAATAAACAATATGAAAAAATATAACTTTTAAGAAGCAATAAAACAACATACAGTATAACTTAATACCTTACATTTCCTAATTTTTGAAAAGCAATATATAAATAATCAAAATTTCCTTTGTCAGTTCAGTCAGAATCCTAACATTGTCAAAAGTTCTACCCAGAATTTGATTTTCAACTTCTAGGCTGCCTGGTCTTCAACGGTCTCAAGTTTCATAATTCCTAAACGTCAGTTGCTTTCTGTCTCAGCACCAGTTGGTCTCTTCACCCTTTGCTGTGTAGGCTTATGGTAATATAGGCCACAGCTCATTCATGTACCACAAACCCTTCACAGGTAAACTATTATACATATAAAATTTACTTTTGCTACAAGTAAAAATATAAGGATATATACTGTTACAATAATTTGTATTAGACTTATACTTTATGTGAGAGATTAGCACAGAGAAGATACAACTTGCTGTAAATTAGTAATAAGAGATGTGATGGAGCATCTGGTCAGTTCCAAAAAAAAAAATTCGTGATTTGCTACAACATGTAAGAACTGAAAGCCTCTGAGTATGGAGGAGAATGTAGACAAAAAAATCAATAGTGTCAAACAGTAACAGCAAAGAATACAATAACCGTGAAATGCATTTTCTATTTCCCAAAACTTTTTTAAGAAAAAAAAAATCCATCTTCTAAATTCCTTAAATAAAATGCCAAAATTTCTCCTCTTTAAAAGTGCATAACAAACAAAAAGTTTTGGAACACTGAGGTGGGTAACACTTCCTTCTAATCTCTCTACATGTAATGCTTCTTTTCCCTTTCTCTCAAACTCTGATAATAATGAAGGAAAGCAAAAACTATACAGCATACCTACTGTGTTTTGTTTGCCCTCAAATTGAGAGATATTTCCCTCAAATTGGTGTGAGAGTTAATAAACTCACTTTAATCTTACTCAAACCAGAACTGGCAATGTTGAATTCCATATTACAGTTACTTATTTGTCCTACATAAATGGTCCTTGGCAATGACTTTCACATGGAAAATGAGCTTCAATTACAAACTGTTTCTGTTAAAGGGATATCTCCTACAATAGTACATTTTGAAAAAAAAATTGAACATAAACTGAAATTAATATTTATTTCTTTACATGTATAGTGAATCTTTCTGCCAGCCATCCAAGAAAATTATCTTTACACTTGAAAATAACAAACTTCTGATTTACCAAAGTGGTCAAATAATGGACGACTTGATACCTAAAGTAAGAGCATTTTATTTCCTGTACAGAAGCTATCCTTCCAAGTGTAACTTCAAGAAAACAATCAGGAGAAATACACTTTAACTCTCTCAAGAATGTAGGGCTTCCCTGGTGGCGCAGTGGTTGAGAGTCTGCCTGCCGATGCAGGGGACACGGGTTCGTGTCCCGGTCCGGGAGGATCCCACATGCCGCAGAGCGGCTGGGCCCGTGAGCCATGGCCGCTGAACCTGCGTGTCCAGAGCCTGTGCTCCGCAACGGGAGAGGCCACGACAGTGAGAGGCCCGCGTACCACACACACAAAAAAAATGTAATGGCAGACTTCCCTGGGGGCACAGTGGTTAAGAATCCACCTGCTACTGCAGGGGACATGGGTTCGATCCCTGGCCCGGGAAGATCCCACATGCCGTGGAGCACGTAAGCCCGTGCACCACAACTACTGAGCCTGCACTCTATAGCCAATGAGCCACAACTACTGAGCCCGCACACCACAACTAGTGAAGGCCATGTGCCTAGAACCCGTGCTCCGCAACAAGAGAAGCCACCGGAATGAGAAGCCCATGCACCACAACGAAGAGTAGCCCCCGCTCACCACAACTAGAGAAAGCCTGCGCACAGCAACAAAGACCCAACACAGCCAAAAATTAAATAAATTAATAAATGTAATGGCAATAAACAGACTTATGCAAAAATTGTAGAGTTCCACTTCATTTTGCACTCCTCTGCTAAGACAGAGTTTTAGGTAGATTCGCTGACCCCAAGATTGATTCACTTTTGTGGGAGACAACACTTTAGGATTAACAGCACTTAGCAAGAGATTCTCCTCTCATTTTCTTCACAGATATGCCTTGTTGCTCCTCTCATTTTCTTCACAGATATGCCTTGACTCAAGCATACTGAAGGCTTTCTAAAACAAAGACTCATACCTCTTAGTGTTTTCAGCATCAATCCTGGTGTCCCACATATAATTTCTGTGATGATAAATGTGATCCTTGCCAAAACCTAGTCACTCATGACTCATTTTCCTTCTTTTTCTGTAAAAGAGGAATAATATTTGCACTTTCTGGGGTTGTTGTGAAGATTAAATGAGACAATGTAGACAAAATACCTAGCATCCATCCACCCTAACTTCTGCACTGAGGTAATTGATGCTACATAGCATTTTTTTTCTGTTACTTTTACTTTTATGTATGTATATTCTATATAACTGTCATATTTTCTTTGGAATTATTCTTTCTTTTTTACTGTTTGCATTTCAGTGTGTAGTGTTCCAAACCTGCTTTTATGCATCTATACATCTTCTTCCATAAAAATATGAATGTACACATATTCTATTATAATTGACTATAAGCATAATACCGCTTTTTATAAAGATGGGGTTTTCTTGTTTTTTTAAGAAGTATAGTTGATTTACAATATCGTGTTAATTTCTGCTGTATAGCAAAGCGATGTAGCTAATATATATCTACATTCTTTTTTATATTCTTTTCCATTATGGTTTATCTCAGGATATTGAGTATAGTTCTCCATACTATATAGTAGGATCTTGCTGTTTATCCATTCTATATGTAATTGTTTGCATCTGCTAAACCCAAACTCCCAGTCCATCCTCCCCGACTCCTTTTCCTTGGCAACCGCAAGTCTATTCTCTATGTGTGAGTCTGTTTCTGTTTCATAGATAGGTTCATTTGTGTCATATTTTAAATTCCACATATAAGTGATATCATATGGTATTTCTCTTTCTGACTTACTTCATTTAGTATGATAATCTCTAATTCCATCCACGTCACTGCAAATGGTATTGTTTCATTCTTTTTAATGGCTGAGTAGTATTCCATTGCATATATGTACCACATCTTCTTTAACCATTCATCTGTCGACGGACATTTAGGTTGTTTCCATGTCTTGGCTATTGTGAATAGTGCTGCTATGAACATAGGGGAGTTCCACAGCTTTTAATTATGAAACAAAATAGGAAACAAATGAAACATTTCCAGACTTCAGAAATTTTTAACACAAAAGGAGGGGAGAATTGAAAGCAGTAGATTAAACTAACAACCAAAGTATGTTTTAAAATCAACTGTTATATCAGGGTCTAACGTAGTTAATTACATTAAAGTCATCTATGACTACCCTGGCTCAGATTTTTACTCTGAATATGCTATCATCGTGTTAGAACAAACCACATCCCTTCCCAACCTGCAAAAATACAATGACATAATTTTGTCAAGCGCATTAACTAGTAAAGAATCAAATTTAAAATAACCTCTAAGCATGACTTTAAACACTACCATACAGGAAAAAAAGTCATTTAATGGGGCATAAAGTTTATTATTTGCTTTAAAGAAAAGGCTGAAAATTCTTACAGAAGCCAAAAGAAATTATCTGGGTTTTCCTACTAAATCAAATTGTTATCACATATTTATATGCTATGGCTGATGCTTATGCGAAGTTGAAAAGGATATATGGAAATAAAATTTTGTGAATCATAAATAGAATTGCAGGAGATGATGCAAGCCATGACTCAGGCAAGTACAATAATCATGACCAAAATTATGCTTGCATTATTCATATACAGTTTGTCACAGCAACTGTAATTTGCAGTTACCAGTTAGTTGCCATAAATGGAGCTGATATCAGATAAAAATAAATCATGATATTCAAGGAAAAGCAAGTAAGTGTTAAAATACTGATATGTATTATATTTTGGGGCAGTTACAGAAACATGATGGTAATAACAAGTCTGTACCTTAGTAGAAGTTGTTCAAGAAATATTTTATGCTTCCAATTTAATTCTTTCAGCAGCTATTAATCTTCCTCTAAATGAACTAGTAATGTTAAAAAAAAAGGTGCAGGGAGAAGGAAAAAGGGGAAAGAGGAGATAGGAGAGAAAGGAGGAGGGAGAGGGTATACAAGACAGGTGTGCAATGTAAACATTACTTACCTTTTAAGGAAATGAAGAATAGTAAAGACCTTCAAAGTCCAAGCCCTTCAGGCTATATGTATATAATGACTCTTCTCCCTTGTCAAGTACAGTTGAAAGAACACATGTAAAAGCAGTATACTGGGATAATACAAAAAGTTTGTCAATAATTTAATTCTTGAGCTAAGTAATTTTGTGGTCTTGTTTCTCTGGTATTTCTCTTCTTTCTGTAAAATAAGAGTCCTTCTAAATGTGTGGTCTTATCTTCTCCCTTGATGAATATTTTTTACCATCCTAGCTGAAATTCAAAAGAATGACACTAAATTCTTTGAGAAGAACGTCTCTACTTAAACTAAAATTTTCCCAAGACCTTTAACTCTGAATAGCTTTATTTTATGAAAAAGACTACTATGTTTCATAGAGTACTTGTCAAATATTCTCTCCTTTTAAAAAAAAACTTTAAATTAGAAAACCCTTCCCCTGGTTATTCCAGTCGACAGTTTGATTTACTTGACCATACTATTGAATTCTTGCCTCCATGATTTTATTCTCTGGTATGAAGAAACAAATTGACAGCTGATGACATCTAATGTAGAGAGAAACTGAGGATTCCTTGAAGGGGAAGAAGAGAAAGCATTTTTGGTTAAAATGGATTTCAACAAATTAGGCTCTACTTTCCTTTAAAAATGACTATATTCTTTTTTGCAACTAAAAACAGAAAAATATTTTCATCTGGGAGCTATTTTTAAACTATGAAGTATATCTAAACGTAATCATCTTATCGTTAAAATTAAAATGAATAAGCATACTTCTTAAAGAGTAGATTTACCAATTCCTACAAAATAACCTTCAGTAAAAGTTTCAAATCACTCTTTAAATTTATCATTCAACTAATTTTTTTGAATGTCTGTCACTGTGCTAGGTACAGTCCCAAACCTTATAAAGTTTATATTTAAAGAAATACATACATTAATCAAATAATCACACTAAAGAAAAATTATAGTTTTGATGAGTTTTCACTGTACAAAAAAGTCTGAAAATTTCTATTTCCATGACTAATTTAAATCTTCTTAAAATTATCATTCCAAATAGCTAGTAACAAACATATTTGCTGCATAACCCAAAACTTCTGACTCAGAGGCTGTGGAGTAAGAAAGTCAAGTTCCAGGTAAGAGAAATTGTGGCAAAGACATTTTGAACAAGGAAATAAATATATAACCTAAATTACTTTAGATATTAATGGAGAAGAAATTTACTGTACCCTCACTCAAAAAATACAAAACAAGTCTGATTGCATTCAGAAGTTACCTTTACTACAACCTTCCTTACAGATGCGTATCCCAGGATGTGATAGGTCCAGAGCTACACCTTGTGGCCATATACATACTTACAAGAGTTCTAAGCCTTTCAGTGAAATTTAAGTTACTCCTCTGTTAATCAAAAATAAGCGTTTCTCAGGAAATGTCATATTATTACTTGAAAATTGGGGGAAATTTTTTAAATTTTATTTACTTTTTTCTGTTCTTTTTCAAATTCTTTTCCCGTTTCGGTTGTTATAGAATATTGAGATAGATAATGAACAAGGACCTACTGTATAGCACAGGGAACTCTGCTCAATATACTGGGGGAAATTTTAAACTCAATAAGAGACAAATATAAAAATATTAAGGTAGGTAAAGAAAAATTATATGGTAAAGTATAACTACATGTTAATGATATACCTTAAATGATGATATATGAATAGTCACTGTGAAATTCTTTTAACTTTGCAGTATGTTGGGAAAAGTTCATAAAAAAATGTTGAAAAAATGAAGAATTTTTAAAAATGTTTCATTACCCTTATATTTCTCACAAGCACATTTTTAGGTATTGTTTCCCATATGTATGAGCATTATGTGTGTGTCTTCATAATTTATGCTTGTGTAGCAGTCTATTATACCGATGTACAATGAATTATGAAACAATTCACTTGCTGAATATTTATTCAATTTACAATTGAACATTTATTTATGTGTAACTTTATTTCTGTTAAATCATGTTCCTAAGACAAAATTTTAAGACTAATATCATTAGGATCAAAGGAGAGAATCATTTTCATGGCTCATGAGACATAGGATCAAACTACTATCTACCAACTTCACACTGCTTTTGTAAATGAAAACCAGCACCAATTTAGCTAATATCATAGGACCTTGCCATTTTAATATTTTGCTGCTTTACTAAGCATGAAATTTGCTTTTATTCAGAGGTCAATTTACACTTCTTTGATTTTTGAAAATAAATTTACATATTTATTTCTGCATTTATCTACTGGAATCTTAATAATTTTCTTATAAATTTGAATAATCACTGTACACATTATAACTATTAACCCACTGTCTTCTAAACTCATGCAGATTTCTCTGGACAGCTCTCATCCTTTATTTTTACTATGTTGATTTTTATATATTCTCATCTGTCAGTCTCAACCTTCATGATTTCTTCAATCAATTTAGAACTAGAAGATACATTATTTCTCCACAAATATGACAAATATTCTAATTTTTTTGTTTTAATCTATACACATTCAATGCAGAGAGTAAAGGTCCCTTTAAGAAGGGACTAGGAAAAAAAATGAATAAAATGTGGCCGGTAAAATTCTCCTAGAGCACTTTTTCTAAATGTGGTCCTCCCAGAGTAGCTACATCAGACATAATTATGGGTACTTGTTCTAAATATAGATTCCCAAGTCCCAGCTCTGACAAAATGAGGCAGAATCTCTGGGTACGGACATTGGGAAACTTGAATTTTTTTAAAAGATTACCAGATGATTCTTATGCAGATGTAGGCTTGAAAGTCACAAACCAGTAGATAAAGTAGGTGACTCACACACAGTTGCATTAGTAGAAGATAACAAAGCAACATAAGATGACTGACATTCAGGAATCCCTCAAATATTTATTGAATGAACACATATGTGTATTTTTTCTTATATAATAGCTTTTTGAGGTATAATTCATGTACCATAAAATTTACCCTTTAAAAAAAGTAAACAATTCGGTGGTTTTAGTATATTCAGAGTTGTGAAACCATCGTCACTATCTAATTAGAGATTATTTCTGTCACACCAAAAAAGGTCATACACCCATTAGCAGTCATACCCTCTACCCTCTACCTCCATTCCCAGGCAATTACTAATCTAATTTCTGTCTTTATAAATTTACCTATTTGGAACATTCCATAATGCCCAGATATGAAATGTTCAGATAAATGTATGCAGTCTTCTATGACTGAGTTTTTTTCACTTATGTTTTCAAGGTTTGTCCATGTTGTAGCATGTATTAATACTTTATTCCTTTTTATTGTTGAATAACATTCCATTGTATGAATATACCACATTATGTTTATCCATTCATCAATAGATGGATATTTGGATTATTTCCACTTTTTGGCTACAATGAATATGCTGCAATAATTGTTCAAGAACAAGGTTTCTGTGTAAACACAGGTTTTCATGACTAATGAGTAATTAGCTAGGCGTTAAATTCCCAGGTTGTATGGTATTCCATGTTTAACATTTTGAGGAACTGCCAAACTGTTTTCCAAAGCAGTTGTACCTCTATACACTTCTACCAGCAGTTCCAATTTCTCCTCATCCTCCCCAACATTTGTCATTATCTGACTTTTTTTTTTTTTTTTTTTTTTTTTTTTTTGCGGTACGCGGGCCTCTCACCCCTGTGGCCT
>NC_041218.1:53229777-53249617 GCF_002837175.3 Physeter macrocephalus
CGGACGCGCAGGCTCAGCGGCCATGGCTCACGGGCCCAGCCGCTCCGCGGCATGTGGGATCCTCCCGGACCGGGGCACGAACCCGGTTCCCCTGCATCGGCAGGCGGACTCTCAACCACTGCGCCACCAGGGAAGCCCTATCTGACTTTTTAATCCTAGCCATCCTAGTGGGTATGAAGTTGTATCTCATAGTTTGATTTGCATTTCCTTAATGACTAATGATGTTGAACATTTTCTCATGTGCTTATTGGCCATTTGTATATCTTCCTAGGAGAAATATCCATTCAAAGCCTTTGCCCATTTTTAATTGGTTTGTCTTTTTATTATTCAGTTGTAGGAGTTCTCACACTAACTACAGGTCCTTTAGCAGATACATGATTTGAAAATATTTCTTCCATTTTGTGGGTTGTCGTTTCACTTTCTTGATAGGGTCTTTTGAAGCACAAAATATTGTAACTTAATGGAAACTCTCCTGGGCTTCCTTGGTGGTGCAGTGGTTGAGAATACGTCTGCCAGTGCAGGGGACATGGGTTCGACCCCTGGTCCGGGAGGATCCCACATGCTGCAGAGCAGCTAAGCCCATGTGCCACAGCTGCTGAGCCTGTGCTCTAGAGCCCGCAGGCTACAACTGCTGAGCCCATGTGCCACGACTGCTGAAGCCCGCACGCCTAGAGCCTGTGCTCCGCGGCGGGGGAGGCCAACACAGTGAGAAGCCTACATACCACAACGAGGAGTGGACCCCACTCACTGCAACTAGGGGAAGGCCTTGGGCAGCAATGAAGACCCAATGCAGCAATCAATCAATCAATCAATCAATCAATAGAAACTCTCAATCCTATTCCATGGATCTACATTCTATCCTTATGCCGGCACCCACACTGTCTTGATTATCACTGCTTTATAGTAAGTTGGAAATTAGGAGTGTGATTCCTCCTATTTGTTCTCCTTTTTCACTATTGTTTTGGCTATTCTGGGTCCATTCCATTTCCACATGAATTTTAGGATCAGCTTGTTAATTTCTGTAAAAACAGAAGCAAAGATTTTGATAGAGACTGTGTTGAATCTCTAGATAATTAAGTATTACCAACTTAAGAATATTAAGTCTTCCGATGCATTAATATATCTTTGAGTTTATTTAGGTTTTCTTTACTTTCTTTCAGCAATGTTTTGTAGTTTTAGTAGACAAGTCTTACACTTCTTTTGTTAAATTTACTAATTATTTTTTATGATATTGTATACAAAATTGTTATAAAAATTTCTAGGCTATAGAAATGTAATTTATTTTTATGTAATGACCTTTTATCTGCAACCATGATGAACTGATTACTTCTAAAAGTTTTTTAATGGATTTCTTAAGATTCTCTGTGGACAAGATCAAGTCATCTGAGAAAAGAAATAGTATTACACCTTCCTTTCCATCTGGATGCCTTTTCTTTCTTTTTCTTGTCTAATTGTCCTAGCTAAAACCAATAGTACAATGTCGAAGAGAAGTGGCAGGAGTGGAGGCCTTGACTTGTTCCTCATCTTAGGAGAAATCATCCAGTCTTTTATCATTAAGTATGATGTTAGCTATGAGGGGTTTTTTTGTTTTTTGTTTTGGCCGTGCTGGGTCTTTGTCGCTGCAGGCGGGCTTTCTCTAGTTGTGGTGAGTGGGGGCTACTCTTTGTTGTGTGCAGGCTTCTCATTGCGGTGGCTTCTCTTGTTGCGGAGCACAGGCTCTAAGCACGCCAGCTTCAGTAGTTGTGGCTCACGGGCTCTAGAGGACGGGCTCAATAGTTGTGGCGTAGGGGCTTAGTTGTTCCGCAGCACGTGGGATCTTCCCAGCCCAAGGCTCGAACCTGTGTCCTCTGCATTGGCAGGCAGATTCTTAACCACTGCACCACCAGGGAAGCCCTAGCTATGAGTTATTAATGATACTATTTATCAGGTTGTGTAAACTCTTCATTATTAGTTTAAGTGTTTTTATCATAAAAGGGGTATTGGATATTGTCAAATGCTTTTTCTGCATCTATTAAGAAAAGATAAGTTTTGTTTTTATTCTATTAATATAGTATATTACATTGATTGATTTTCAAATATTAAACCGGACTTGCATTCTTGAGATAAATTCCTGTTGTTCATGGTGTATAATGTTGCTAGATTTAGTTTGCTAGTATTTTGTTGAGAAATTTTGCATCTATCTTCATAAGAGATATTGATCTATAGTTTTTTTGTGTGTGTGATATCTTTGTCTGGTAGAATTCACCATTCAGTCATTTAGCTTGGGCTTTCCTTGGTAAGAATTTTCTGATTTACTAATTCTTTCTCCTTATAGGTCTATTCAGATTTTCTTCTTCTTGTGCCAGTTTTTCAGGTTTGTGTCTTCCTAGGAATTTGTTCATTTCATCTGGGTTATCTATTTGTTGGTATACAGTTGTTCATAGTGCTTCCTTACAATCTCTTTTACTTCTCTAAGGTCTGTAGTGAAGTCCCTTCTTTAATTACTGATTTTCATAACTGGAGTCTTTTTTTCTTGGTCCATCTAGCTGAAGTTTTTCTCAATTTTGTTGATGTTTTCAGATAACTGACTTTTGGTCTCAATTTTCTCTATTGTTTTTCTGTGCTTTATTTCATTTATTTGTTTTAATCTTCATTATTTCCTTTCTTCTGCTTGCTTTTGGTTTAGTTTGCTCATTTTATTGTTTCTTAACTAGATAGAAGTTAAGGCTGTGTTAGGTTAGTGATTGACATCTTACTCCTTTTAATATAAGCATTTACAGCTATAGATTTCCCTCTAAGCTCTGCTTTAGCTGCATCCTGTAAGATATGTTGTGTTTTCATTTTCCTTCACCTCAAAGTATTTTCTAATTTATGCTATTTCTTTCTTTGATCCATCAGTTATTTAAAGTGTTTTTTTTAATTCCATATATTTGTGAATTCTCTAAATTTCCTTGTTATTGATTTCTAACTTCATTCCACTGTGATTAGAAAACAAACTTATGATTTAAATCCTTTTAAACTGTTTTGAGACTTCTTTTATGATTTCATATATAGTCCATCCTGTAGAATGTTCCATGTACACCTGAGAAGAACATGCATTCTGCTCTTTTGGGGTACAGTGTTCTAAAGTTGGCCTTTAATTTATAGTGCTGTTCATTTCTTCTATTTGTTTATCTTCTGCCTATTCAATCCACTATTAAACGTGAGGTAACAAAATCTCCAATTGTTATTGTTGAATTGTCTATTTCTCGCTTCAATTGTCAAGTTTTGCTTTATATATTTAGGACTCTGTTGTTAGATGTATATATGCACACATCTTTGTGAGGTATTGACTTTTTTTCCATTACAAAATATTTTTTATCTTAGTAATAATTTTTGCCAAAGACTATTTTGTCTGATATTAGTGTAGGCACTACAGTTCTTTTGAGTACTGTTTGCATTGGTATATCATTTCCATCTCTCTACTCTTAATCTATTTGTATCTTTGAAACTAAATTGGGTCTTTTAAAAAAATTCTAATTGTTTAATCAATGTAATATATACTGTATATATTTTATATATATATGGAAATGACATTAATAAACTATATGTGCAGTTTTCTACCTCATGTACAGGAAAGGAAAAGTATAAACGTTGCACAGGATTTCATAGTCTCTTGGTTTAAAAAGCAAAGGATAAAGCCAGGTTTCCATTCTCTCTCTCTCTCTCTCTCTCTCTCTCTCTCTCTCTCTCACACACACACACACACACAAAGTGATCCAGTAGTTCAAAGGACTCCAAACCTTAGAAGGGTCACAGGTAGTAGTGCTGAATATCACTGATAGACAAGGAAATATGTGCTCATTGTTAATATTGAGCCATTTGATATAGTGTGAAACAGGGTCTTGCCTAATTTATTTTTTCTTCTAATCAAGGAAACTCTACCTACTAACTGTATAATGTCTTAAAAAGAAAGCATAACACTTTATTCATTTTTTTAACCAATCATATTTGCATCAGAAACTTTACCCCACTTACTTATAATCCTTCTCTAAGGCTGCCAAATCTTCCCTGGTGTCTGAGAACTCCCACACCTCTTCTGATATACCAATGTAGAAATGCCCTCTTGGCATACATGTGGTCAAACCGGTGGTCTAGTAGGGTTAAAGCCTTCGCAATTGCTGTGCTGTTGCTCAGCATGCAGACAGCCTTCTGGACCTCAGCCAGGTTAACTCCTGGCATCACCACGGATGGCTGACTGTTGATGGCCACCTTGAAACCATTTGGAAGCCAATCTATAAACTGAACAGAGTTCCTTGACTTTATGGCTGCAACTGTTGCATTCACACCCTTGGGAACAACATCCCCTTTGTATAGCAGGTAGCAGGCCATGTACTTCCCAAGTTGAGGATCACACTTAACCAGCTGGTTGGAGAACTCAAAGCAAGCAGTAGTGATGTCTGAAATGGAGAGCTGCTCCTGGTAGGTTCTGTCAGCAGAGATGATGAGGGTAAGGGTTGTCATGGGGAAATATATTCTCAGATAAGGTACTAATTTGTTCTGGAATTCAATTAGGTACCCATTCAAAGGCCCTTCAAACTAGAAGCAAGCAGTAATAGAAGACCTGTCAGCCTATTAATGCTAACAGAAGAGGCGGCATTATACACCAAGCATATGATGGCATATGTCACAGATGGCTTCATTGTCTACCATGCAGCCACAGTCTGTGTGCTCTAAGAATAGAGCTGTAAGGCTCTACAGCAGTGAAGATACTGAAGGTTGAATATACAGATAACTCAATTTAGTCTTCCTGCTATATTCTATCATGAGCCACTCTATTAAGACAGATGTAAATCCTGATTCAATGCTTCCTCCAAAGCTTCAGAAAATCAGAAACTGTTCTGCCAGCTTTCTGATGCTCTCTAGTTGAAGGCAGACAATCTCTGACCCCACGGTGACCTCAGACATACTTGTTCCCACTACCCTCCTTTTTGCTAACAAGATTCTCTGGGTAAAAGAGTGACTGGTACTTCCCTGTATGAATCCCATCTCTAACAGTTGGTTCTAGGTTGGGAAGAGTGCTCTGGGCACAAGATTCCCAGCTCTTGTCTCACAAAAGATGCATTGATATGCTCTATTTTAGCATTTTCCTACTGATCCTTTTTACCGCCAAGAATGACGCCATCTGGCTGAATTCCATACTCTATGCAACAGAGTTTCCGGCACTTGTCCTCAATCTAGATGTCAGCTTGGCCAATATGAATGGAAAGGCACTCACTGCCTCATGCTGATCTGAAGGTGTCAACACCACTCTGTGGTTATGACACTAAAACTGCGTCTCTTATAGACAGCACATAATTTGATTATATTTTAAAATATATTTTTCCAGTTTCTATCTTTTGACTGAAAATGTAATACACTTGTACTTAATGTAATTACTATAGCAGATTTACAGCTTTCATTTTGCTGTTTGTTTTCTGTATGTCTTGTATCTTTTTCCTCTGTATCTCCACCACTGTCTTCTTTATTGTTAGGTATTTCTAGTGTACCATTCCTTTGTTGTTTCCTCTACCATACTTCTTATTTTCTTAATGAACCATACTTCTGATTTTCTTAATGGTTGCACCAGTTATTACAATTAAAATCTTAACCTAAATCAATCTAGTTTGGATTAATAACAACTTAATTTCAATAGCAAACAAAAACTTTGCCCCAATATACCTCCATTTTCTCCCCTCTCCTTTGTCAGAAAAATACATCTTTCCACATTATAAGGTCATTAACACAGTCTTATAATTAATGCTTTATGCAGTTTTCTTTTAAATCAGATAGAAGAAAAGTTACAAACAAAAATACATTAATACTGTGTTTTATATTTACCCATGTATTTTCCTTAACCAGTGCTCTTTGTTTTGTGTGTGAACTGAAGTTACCATCTAGCGTGCTTCCATTTCAGCCTGAAAGACCCCTTTTTTCTTTTTGTAGGGCAGATATTCTAGTAACAAATTCTGTTTATCTAGGAATGGCTTAACATCATAAATCTAAATCTTAGTATCTCCTTCATTTTTGCTGGATACACAGTTCTTGTTTGACAAGGCTTTCTTTCTTTTAATGCTTTGAATACATCATCCAACTGAATTCTAGCCTCTATTTCTGATGAAAAATCAGATGTTGCTCTTATTGAGGATGCCTTGTAGTCAGTAAATCATTTCTCTCTTGCTACTTTCAAGATTCTGTCCTTGGTTTTAGCTTTCAGTAGTTTGATTACGATGTGTCTAGTTGTGAGTCTCTGAGTTTATCCCACTTGGAATTTGATGAGCTTCTTGATTATGTAGATTTATGTTTTTTGTCAAATTTGGAAATTTTTCAGCCATTATTTCTTCAATATTCTTTCTGTCCCTTTTTCTTCTCTCCTTCTAAGACTCCCATTATGCTGTTGGTATGTTTGATGGTATCTCATAGGCCTCTTAGTCTCTTCATTTTTCTTCATTCTTTTTTCTTTCTGTTCCTCAGTCTAGATGACTTAAATTGACCTACCTTTAAGTTCACAGATCTTTTCTTTTGTTAACTCAAATCTTCTGTTGAGCCCCTTTCATGAATTTTTTATTCCGGTTGTTGTACTTTTCAGCTCCCTAATTTATATTTGGTTCTTTCTTATAATTTCTATCTACTGGCATTCTCTATTTGGTGAAACATTATTCTCACACTTTCCTTTAATTCTTAGAAATGATTTCCTTTAGTTCTTTGAACATATTTTAATAGTTGATATAAAGTCTTTGTGAACTTAAAGTCCAACATCTAGCTTCCTCTGGGACAGTTTTTATTGGTTGCTTTTTTTCCTAGCATACAGACCATACTTTCCTGTTTCATGTCTCACTTTTTTTTTTGCACAAAACTGGACATTTTAAACATAGCAATCTCCAACTTTGAAAATCATATCCCCCCGCCACCAACACAGAGATTGTTATTGCTAGTTGTTATTGATGACGATGACAATGTTTGCTTAGTGACTTTCCTGGACTAATTCTTTGAAGTCTGTATTCTTTTCATGTGCAACTTAGCTTCATTTGACAATTTTTTGCCAGTGTTCTTGTTGCTTTTATGGAGGAGTAGATCTTCAGAGGTCCTTACATTCCAGAACTGCTTCCACATGTAGTTTTGATGGCAGAAGATATGGTTATACTAACAACTAAGAAATGATAAAGCATGTCATTTGTTGAGTTAAAAGAGAGATGCTAAAAGGAAACTTAACAAATACTGACATTTAAATATACACTGAAATGTCTTAGCACTGATACTATGAAATCTATGAAATGGACCAGAGGTTCCCCATAAATTTCTTTTGAGGAACAGTTTATACTCTTAATTCTCTCCTTTTCAATACTTTGATCTAAACAAGATGTTTTCTTTGCCTCAATTACTTTAATGAAATATGCCATCCTTGGCTTTTCTTTATTTCCATTATTTCCCAAATCATCCTCTCTAGTTAGCTATTTTATTCTAAAATAAACATGACCGTGATTCAGCTGCTCATAAATTTAAAATAGAGTCCCATCTCTTATAAGCAACTCACGACCCTCTATGATCTGCCCCCAAAATACTTTCCTAAGCTTTTTTCTCAGCTACCCCATGAATATCCTATACTCCAGCCAAATTCTTGCCCTTTCCCAAATCTACTGTTTGAGCTTTCTTAATTTCCTTTGTCTGGAATACCTTTTTCCAGTTCTAAGTAAGCAGAATACTACTGCACCTCTAAAATGAGTCAAACAGCTATCCCCCAACCTCATTATTCCTCTCTTCCCTTCCTCTTCTTTGTGATGACATACATTTCGTTCTTGTAGCTTATTACATACTGCATTATTCTCAGACTGCCCACAGGGCAGTGAACACATATTTTTGCCTCTGTATTGCCCTTACACATATATATACGTATCTCAAGAAACATCTGTGGCATTGAAGAGACACATGAATTTGTCTCTTTCCACCACACATTAATACTTGCCATTTTAAAAAAGAAATAAAAATAAGTACTATCTAACTTGGTATGCCACAAAATCTGAAACTCTAGTTTCACAAGATAGAAGTTGCTTAGGTATTACGTGAAAAAAAGGGGGTCTCATTGCCAATTTTGGTATATGCTGGCTAAATAAAACTAAACAGGTTTCTTTTCTGGAAAACATTTTAGAACCTTTACCCTCTAATATACATGATCAATCTCCGATTTAGCATTCATTATTTTCCAAACATCTAATCACAGAATTCTTTTTGTAATGACCCCAAGGGACTAGTGTTCATTCAGCAGAACACATCTGGAAAATGATAATCTAATTCTTTATTTAAAATAGTGAGTATAAGTAAAGTGATCTATTCTTTGCCCCTTTAAATTATCCAAGTTTGTTTTAAACCTAACTGCTGTGTCTTTATTACTTAATCAGGTAGAATTAAGTTCTACTATAAAACAAGAAACCCAAAATGGAACAATAGTTTGAATGTGTGGCAACAGTTCTCTTTAGTATGTATTACAATGACTTAACAGTGCTTGTTAAAACACAGATTGCCAGGCTCCACCCAAGCCCAGAGATTCTCATTTAAAAAATCTGGAGTGAAGCTGAGAATTTGCATTTCAAATAAGCCTCCAGGTGATACTGAGGCTGCTGATATAGGGACCACACTGATGTAAGGGTTTATTCTCTCAAATAACATGAAATCTTGAGACTAGTACAAAGGCTCCAGAATTATTAGGAACATCAGCTCCTTCTAACTTGCTGCTCCATCATCCTAGTTTCATGAGTTTCCTCAAGGTCACCTCATGATCCAAGGAGACTGCTCAAATTCTAACCACCATGTTAACTTCTAGGCAATAAGAAAGGGGTAAGTAAGGGTGAAAGGGCACATCTCCAAGCTAAGTCAGCTCCTTTTAAGGAGCCTTATTTGCAAAAATTTAGTCAAAAAGCTTCAACTAATAGAGAAGATGGTAAATGTAGTCTTTTAACCAAGTACACTGCCACCCCAAATAAAACTGCTATCTACTACTAAGGAAGAAAGCAAGACTAGATTTTGAATAGGCATCTAGAGACTCTAACATATTACTTCAGTCTACATACGCTTCAATCACCAAGTCCGACAGAACTGCCTACCTATTTCATAAATTGGACCGATATGTTTCATCACTGTTCCTTTCTCCTCTGTAGATCTTATTTTCATCGCTGCTCACCTACTTTATCATAATATCCTTCTGATCAGTCTCCCTACCTCTAATCCTGGTAGTAGGTATAAGACAGATTTTGAGGGAGCTAAAGCTGTTTAAAATTCTTCAATGGCTCCACATTTCCTATAAAATTATAAGGTATGAGCATTTTATTACTTCATATAAAGCCCTCATCTACCTATATGACTATTCCCTATTAAACACACAATCCGTTTCTCCCTTCAGTGCTTTCATCATGCTTTCTCTGCTAGTAAGATACTCTTGATCATCCTTCACCTTTACTACTCATCCTTTATGATTTAACTAAGGTAGTATCTTCTCCAGAAAGCTTTCCATGACACCCCTCTACCATAAGATGAGTATCCCTCCTGTGTAATCACATAAAAGCTCTGTCCAGAACTATCATTAGATATTCTATACTGTATTATGAAGATCTGTTTAGATCTCTAACTTTCTCAATAGGTTTATGTGCTTTTTAAGTGTAAGGACCACGTTTAACTTATCTTTATATTCCCAAAACTGGGTACAAAGCATATGCCAACTATCATCTGTTAAACAAAAGTATTACCCTTCATAATGAGCTGGCCTACAGACTGAAAATCTGTGTAGGAGCTGTCCAACAATCTAATAACCTTTTCTATTACAAGTAACATAGTTAGACTATACAATTTCAAAAAGTAACTACAGACAGAAAATCCTTCCTTAACAACTCTAGTTAAATGAAATTTCAAAGTATACAATTTTTTTGCATAACCAAACATCTTTTATTTTCATAACTGGAATACCAAAGACACACCCAACTAGCTCCAGAACACTTCCAGATTTTTTTCTATTTAACCAAAATAAACAAAGTTTTAAAAAGGAACATCTGCAACAACAAAAGAATATTAATCAATCAAAGTTGGCTTCACCATATCTTGTCTTTTCCTTATCTTTATCCAAGTTCTCCACCTTTAATTATTCTTCCTCTTTTTTTGGGGTGTATTCAGTATCTTTTTCTGAGTTTGGAGTTGATTTCCCCTTTGGTAGCAAGAAACACTCAGCATTGAAAACTTGCTCAGCAGTCACTGAACTTCTACAATAGATCAAGCTATAGAGGAGGGATTTGACATTATCGTCCTGTAAGAAAAAAGATGTTACAAAACAAAAATAAAATCAAAACAAATGAATGAAAGGACAAACTTGTAATAAGTAAGGAGCATCCAATTCAAAAATACTTTTAATCAATGATACAGAGCTAAAATCAATTTTTCCTATTTAGGTTTTTAAAAAATTTTTACCAAAATCAACTGGTTTTTATTGGAAAGGGATTAATCCAGTATTAAAACAATGGAATCAAATTACAGGGAAATAATGTAAAAGGAAAAAGAAAAGAATCACAACTGAAATTTATCAAAAGCAAGTGAAATTTTTTAAAAAACTGTATATTTTACTTCCCATTTTCCTTCTTTTTTAGGGCACTAGTCAGAATTTGACACTATGAAAATTTTACACTGAAGCTCCTCTGTCTGGAAGGGTAGCCTAACCTTTACTTGGTCAACTGCTTCTGGTTTCATCTATGAAATGATCTCCACTTGAAACATTTCTACCACCCCTAACACATTATCATCATTATTACAGAGGCCAGATTTTATTATGTACCACAATTTCAAAGAATGTTATTCGAGTTATCACATGTAAATAGCATTATAATGTTCCTCTTCCACTAGTTCCGCCTCCCAAAGTATGCTTTTTTTCTTGCTCCCTATGATGAATCCAATCAGAGCACATTTCACACTGAATAAAAATCACCTATTTATTGGTAGTGTCCTCATTAGACTCTAAGATGCATAAGACCAGAAATCTTAGTTTCTCACTTCATCCCCAACAACAAGCACAGTGTCAGGGATATAGCAGGTATTCAGTATACATTTGCTAAGTGAATGAATGCCAATGCCCATACTGAATTCTACAGAATATGTTTTTAAACATATTTAAAGATAATACCTTTAGTAAGCATATACTTGATTAAAAATTACAAAATCTAAATGAAGAAAAACTAGCACACACTCTTGAAAGCCACAAAAATAGATTTAGAACAAGTAGAAAATCATATCATGTTATTGGACAAAAAGGATCTCATCAGTAATGAGCCAATTTTTAAGTTAATTTATAAGCTTTACCTGATTCCAATAACATATACAATCAGTTTTTCCCCCTTGGAACTAGATAAGTTAACTGTATAGATCTTTTATAAAATGATAAGTGAGAACAGACATGAAAGTTCTGATAAAAAGTTATCAATAAGGAAGAAACTAGCCTTTCCAAGTATTAAAAGATATCATACAGTCTAAATGAAAGGAATATGACAAAAAAATACGAATAGACACACCAAAAGAACAAAACAGAAAAACTAAAAATACACCCCTGTGCAAATAAAATTTTATTATAAGAAATATGACATTTCTAATGGAAGAAGGGGATAACTTTTTAGTAAAAGGTACTGGGACAAATGGACCCAATGGAAAAAAATAAAATCAGATCTATTCCAGGATAATTACAAATGTATCAAAAAACTAAATGTATAAAATAAAATTATGTAATTACAAGGAAAAAAGTTTTCTCAATTCCCAAAAGTAACTATACGCAAAAAATTTCTACCTTAAGGTTACCTCTCTTGCAAATTATAAAATATTGTAAAATTATAAAACACAGCTAAAGAACAAAAACAAAAACAATCTCTAAATGTCAAAACCAAAATTAAACAAATGAACTATGTATCAGGTGACATAATCACACAGAAAATTATTTTAACTGACTTTAAAACAACTATTTTGGCTATACAATTGTAGTGGGATAAGGATCTAGTGAGATACATCCTAAAGAAAGACCTTCAAAGAAATGTTAAAGTAAACTCAATAACCTTACTGTTTCTAATAATATCACTGTTATTTTCAAACTTTCAAATTTATTTCAATATGAAGCAATTATGTAATTGTTAATATCATGAAAATGAATATTAGTATAAAAAGAAAGGGGAATTTGTAATTAAAATTAAGTAAAAAGCCTATAATCTTGAATTTTATTTGGAAATACCTGTACAAAATATGCATTCATTTTTCTTTTTCTAAAACAAAAATGAACTTCCAATAACAATGAACAAACTTTGCAACCCATATTTTTGTCTCTAAATTTCCTGCTAAAAGGATACCACCTTCCTTGGGAAAATGGCTAATTCCAGTTATTGGGCAAAGAATGTACAAGATAATAAGGGACATCTTATGCAAAAAGCAAGTTAAAAAAGACAATTCAATTTGCGACAAAGGTCACAGGATCCATCTTGAATAGGGTTCTCAACAAATTAGAGTTTGAGCAAAATACTTTTTTAAATGACTTCAACAAATTGAGACACATTAAAATATGTTTAAATCCACAAGACTATAATCATATCATTAAAACAAAATTTTAAAATTTGACTGATACCTTTTAGAGGTTGCCAAGACACCAACTAATTTTTCTTAAAATTTCTTTCCCTGAATGGACTAAAATGTAGGGTAACCCAATAATTGTTGAGACAAAGTTTATCAAAACATTTCAATTAATAAACACAGATGCAATAACAGAACTGGAAAAGCACCAGTATTCAACAAAACAAAGTATCTGGAGGACCATCACTAAATGCTGCTAAAATTACTAGGCAGTGAATGGAAAAATTAAATAATGAATGGAACAGTTTAACAGATAATGAATGAAACAGTTTAAGAGATCTTTGAGATAATATGAAGCATACCAACATTTGCATTATAGGAGTCCCAGAAAAAAAAGAGAAAATGAAATGAGTTGAAAATGTATTTGATGAAATTATGTCTGAATACTTCTCAAACCTGAAGAAGGAAAGACATATCCAGGTACAGGAAACACAGAGGGTCCCAAACAAAATGAACCCAAACAGACTCATACCAAGAGGTATCATAATTAAAATGTCAAAAGCGAAAGAAAAAGAATTATAAAGGCAACAAGAGAAAAACAAAGCATCACATATGAGGGAACCCACATAAGACTATCAGCTTATTTTTCTGCATAAATTTTTCAGGCCAGAAGGGAGCGCAATAGCATATTCAGAGTAATGAAAGGGGAAAACCTTGAACCTAGAATACTCTACCCTGCAAGATTATCATTTAGAATTGAGGGAGAGATAAGGAACTTCTCAGACAAGAAAAGCTAACAGTTCATAACTTAAAGAGTTTTCCCTAAATGGAAAAGAAAAGGCTATAACAAGAAGAAAGAATGTACAGGAAAGGAAAAATCCCATTAGTAAAGGCAAATATATAGTAAAGGCTGGGGATAAACCACTTAAGCTAGTAAAAAGATTAAAAGACAAAAAGTTCTAAAAGCAACTGTAACTACAAAGAGTTAAGGGATAAACACAAAGATATAAAATATGACATAAAACATACAAAATGGGGGAGGGGAGTAAAAATATAGATCTTTTAGAACCTGTTTGAACTTAAATAACTGCCAGTTTAAAACAAGTAGATATAGTTATAGGTCAGCATATATGTATGTACACCACGGTAACCACAAATCAAAAACCTTCAACAGATACACAAAAACTAGAAAGAAAGAAACACAAGCAAACTACTAAAGAAAATCATCAAACCATAAGGGAAGAAACAAAAAGAGAAGAAATAAACAGAAAAGAACTTCAAAAATAACCAGAAAAAAAGTAACAAAATGGCAATAAGTACATACCTATCAATAATTATTTGAAATGTCAATGGACTAAATGTTCCAATCAAAAGACAGAGGGTAGCTGATTGGATAAAAATTAAGGCCCATCTGTATACTGCTTACACAGAACTCACTTCACAGCTAAAGAAGCACATAGACTGAAAGTAAGTGGATGGAAAAACGGTATTTCGTGCAAATGGGAACAACAAAAAACTAGTGGTAGTAACTCTCACATCAGACAAAATAGACTTTAAAACAAACTCTGTAACAAAAGACAAAGAAAGGCATTATATAATGATAAACAGGATATTACACTAATTAACATACATGCACCCCATACAGGAGCACCTAAATATATAAGGCAAATATGCATAACGGGAGAAACTGACAACAATACAGTAATAGTAGGGTACTTTAACATCCCACTTACATCAATGGACAGACAGATCATCCAAACAGAAAACCAAGAAGGCCACAGTGGTCTTACATGACACAATATACCAGTTAGACTTAATAAATATCTCCAGAACATTCCATCCAAAATCACCGAAATACATGCTTTTCAAATGCACATGGAACATTCTCCAGGACAGATCACATGCTAGGCCACAAAACAAGTCTCGACAAATTTAAGAGGACAGAAATTATATCTAGCATTTCTTCCAATCACAAAAGAAACTAGAAAAAAATTACAGAAAAAAAAATGGGAAAAGTACAAATATATGCAGACTAAACAACATGCTACTAAAAAACCGAGGAATAAAAGAGGAAATCAAAAAATCACTCGAGAGAAATGAAAATGGAAACAAAACTTTCCAAAATCTATGGGATGTAACAAAAGCAGTTCTAAGAGGGACACATATGGCAATGAAGACCTACCTCAAGTAACAAGAAAAATCTCAAACAACCTAACCTACAATCTAAAGGAATTAGAAGAAGAACAAATGAAGCTCAAAGTCAGTAGAGGAAGGAAATAATAAATATCGGAGAGGAAATAAATAAAATTTAAAAATAATTAATGAAACCAAGAGATGGTTTTTTGAAAAGATAAACAAAATTGACAAACTTTAAGCAAGGTACATGAAGAAGAAAAGGGAGAGGCCCCAAATAAATAAAATGAGAAGTGAAAGAGGAGAAATAACAACCAATATCATACAGACACAAAAACAACAGAATATTACAAACAGTTTTATGCCAGTAAATTGGACAGCTAGAAGAAATGGACAAATATCTAGAAACATAAAACCTAGGAAGACTGAGTTGGGAAGAAATAGATAATCTGAACAGACTAATCACCAGGAGTGAAACTGAAACTGTAATTTAAAAACTCCCCATATACAAAAATCCAGGAGCAGACAACTTCACAGGTGAATTCCACCAAACATACAAAGAAGAGGTAATACCTGTCCTTCTCAAACTATTCCAAAAACTTGAAGAGGATGGAACACTCCCAAATTCATTCTACAAGGCCACCACTGCCTTGATACCAAAACCAGACAAACACTCTATGAAAAAAGAAAATTATAGGCCAATATCTCTGATGAATAGAGATGCAAATATCCTCAATAAAATACTAGCAAAGCAAATCCAACAATATATAAAAAGGATCATATACCGTAATCAAGACAGATTTATTCCAGGTATGCAAGGATGGTTCAATATTTACAAATCAATCATTATGATACACCAGATTAACAAAAGGAAGGAAAAAATCACATGACCATCTCAGACACAGATAAAGCATTTGACAAATATTCAACAACCATTCAGGATAAAAACTCTCATCAGAGTTTGTACAGAGGGAGCATATCTCAACGTAGTAAAGGCCATGTATTACAAATCCACAGCTAACATCATACTCAATAGTGAAAAGCTGAAAGCCTTTCTTCTAAAATCAGGAACAAGACAAGGGTGACCACTCTCAACACTTCTATTTACAATAGTATTGGGAATCCTATCCATAGTAATCAGACAAGAAAAAGAAATAAAAGACATATAAATTGGAAGGGAAGAAATAAAACTGTCACTATTTGCAAATGACATAATACTATATATACCAAACCCTAAAGTCTCCACCAAGAAACTACTAGAACTAATAAAGGAGTTCATTAAAGTTGAAAAATGCAGGATTAATATATAGAAATCTGTTTATTTTCTACACACTAGTAATGAAGTATCAGAAAGATAAAGCAAGAGAAAAATCCCATTTAAAATCACATCAGGGACTTCCCTGGTGGTCCAGTGGTAAAGAATCGCCTAACAATGCAGGGGATGAGGGTTACAGAACTAAGATCCCACATGCCATGGGGCAACTAAGCCCACGTGCCACAACTACTGAGCTTGTGCGCCTCAACCAGAGAGCCTGCATGCCACAAACTACAGAGCCCATGCATGCACACGCCTCAACAAAGATCCCATGTGCTGCAACTAAGACCCGATGCAGCCAAAAATAATAAAATAAATAATAAATCTTTTTTAAATAAATAAATAAAATCACATAAAAAGAATGAAATACCTTGAAATAACCTTAACCAAGGAGGTGAAAGACCTATACTCTGAAAACTATAAAACTCTGATGAAGAAATCTGAAAATAATACACAGAAGTAGAAAGATATACTATGTTTTTGGACTGTAAGAATTAATATTGTTAAAATGACCATGCTACCTAAAGCAATCTAGAGATTTAATGTAATCCCTATCAAAACACCTGTGACAGGAGGAAAAGAGAAGATGGCGGAAGAGTAAAGACGCCGAGATCAACTTCCTCCCCACAGATACATCAGAAATACAGCTACACGTGGAACTGCTCCTATAGAACACCCACTGAATGCTGGCAGAAGACCTCAGACCTTCCAAGAGGCAAGAAACTCCCCACGTACCTAGGTGGGGCAAAAGAAAAAAGAATAAACAAAGACAAAAGAATAGGGATGGGATCTGCACCAGTGGGAGGGAGCTGTGAAGGAGGAAAGATTTCCACACCCTAGAAGCCCCTTCACGGGCGGAGACTGCAGGTGGCAGAGAGGGAAGGTTCAGAGCCACTGAGAAGAGCGCAGTAACGGTGCGGAGGGCAAAGCGGAGAGATTCCCACAGAGGATCGGTGCCGACCAGCACTCACCAGCCTGAGTGGCTTCTCTGCTCACCCACTGGGACGGGTGGGGGATGGGAGCTGAGGCTCGGGCTTCAGTCAGAAGCCGGGAGAGGACTGGGGTTGGCTGCGTGAACACAGCCTGAAGGGGTTAGTGCACCACGGCTAGCCGGGAGGAAGTCCGGGAGAAGTCTGGAACTGCCACAGAGGCAAGAGACTTTTTCTTCCCTCTTTGCTTCCTGGGGCGTGAGGAGAGGGGATTAAGCGCTCCGCTTAAAGCAGCTCCAGAGACGGGCTTGGAGCTGCTGAAGAGACAAGAGACTTTTTCTTGCCTGTTTCTTTCCTGGTGCGAGAGGAGAGAGGATTAAGCACGCCGCTTAAAGGAGCTCCAGAAATGGGCACGAGCCGCGGCTATCAGCGCAGACCCCAGAGACGGGCATGAGACGTTAAGGCTGCTGCTGCCGCCACCAAGAAGCCTGTGTGCGAGCACCGGTCACTTTCCACACCTCCCCTCCTAGGAGCCTGTGCAGCCCGCCACTGCCGGGGTCCCAGGATCCAGGGACGGCTTCCCTGGGAGGGCGCACAGCACGCCTCAGGCTGGTGCAACATTACACGGGCCTCTGCCGCCGCAGGCTCGCCCCGCATCCGTACGCCTCCCTCCCCCCGGCCTGAGTGAGCCAGAGCCCCCGAATCAGCTGCTCCGTTAACCTCGTCCTGTCTGAGTGAAGAGCAGATGCACTCGGGCGACCTACGTGAAGAGGCGGGGCCAAGTCCAAAGCTGAACCCTAGGAGCTGTGCGAACAAAGAGGAGAGGGGGAGGTCTCTACCAGCAGCCTAAGAAGCAGTGGATTAAAGCTCCACAATCAATTTGAAGTGCCCTGCACCTGTGTACTACTTGAATAGACAGCGAATCATCCCAAGTTGAGGAGGTGGACTTTGGGAGCAAGATATATTATTTTTTTCCGCTTTTTCCCTTTTTGTGAGTGTGTAGGTGTGTGCTTCTGTGTGAGATTTTCCCTGCAGAGCTTTGCGTTCGCCATTTGTCCTAGGGTTCGGACTGTCCCTTTTGTTTTACTTTTTAAAATTTTTCTTAATAATTATTTTTTATTTTAATAACTTTATTTTATCCTACTTTATTTTATCTTCTTTCTTTCCTTTCTTCCTTCCTTCCTTCTATCCTTCCTTTCTTTCTTTCCATTTATTCTCCCTTTTATTCTGAGCCGTGTGGATGAAAGGCTCTTGGTGCTCCAGGCAGGCGTCAGGGCTGTGTCTCTGAAGTGGGAGAACCAACTTCAGGACACTGGTCCACAAGAGACCTCCCAGCTCCACGCAATATCAAACGGCGAAACTCTCCCAGATATCTCCATCTCAACACCAAGACCAGCTTCACTCAACGAACAGCAAGCTACAGTGCTGGACACCCTATGCCAAACAACTAGCAAGACAGGAACACAGCCCCATCCATTAGCAGAGAGGCTGCCTAAAATCATAATAAGGCTACAGAAACCCCAAAACACACCACCAGACATGAACCTGCCCACCAGAAAGACAAGATCCAGCTTCATTCACCAGAACACGGGCACTTGTCCCCTCAACCAGGAAATCTACTCAACCCACTGAACCAACCTTAGCCACTGGGGACAGACACCAGAAACAATGGGAACTACGAAGCTGCAGCCTGCAAAAAGGAGACCCCAAACACAGTAAAATAAGCAAAATGAAAAGACAAAAAAACACACAGCAGATGAAGGAACAAGGTAAAAACCCACCAGACCTAACAAATGAAGAGGAAATAGGCAGTCTATCTGAAAAAGAATTCAGAATAATGATAGTAAAGATGATCCAAAATCTTGGAAATAGAATAGTGAAAATGCAAGAAACATTCAACAAGGACCTAGAAGAACTAAAGAGGAGGCAAGCAATGATGAACAACACAATAAATGAAATTAAAAATACTCTAGATGGGATCAATAGCAGAATAACTGAGGCAGAAGAATGGATAAGTGACCTGGAAGATAAAATAGTGGAAATAACTACTGCAGAGCAGAATAAAGAAAAAAAAGTGAAAAGAACTGAGGACAGTCTCAGAGACCAATGGGACAACATTAAATGCACCATCATTCGAATTATAGGGCTCCCAGAAGAAGAAGAGAAAAAGAAAGGGAATGAGAAAATATTTGAAGAGATTATAGTTGAAAACTACCCTAATATAGGAAAGGAAATAGTCAATCAAGTCCAGGAAGCACAGAGAGTCCCATACAGGATAAACCCAAGGAGAAACACGCCAAGACACATAATAATCAAACTGTCAAAAATTAAATACAAAGAAAACATATTAAAAGCAGCAAGGGAAAAACAACAAATAACACACAAAGGAATCCCCATAAGGTTAACATCGGATCTTTCAGCAGAAACTCTCCAAGCCAGAAGGGAGTGGCAGGACATATTTAAAGTGATGAAGGAAAAAAACCTACAACCAAGATTACTCTACCCAGCAAGGATCTCATTCAGATTTGATGGAGAAATTAAAACCTTTACAGACAAGCAAAAGCTGAGAGAGTTCAGCACCACCAAACCAGCTTTACAACAAATGCTAAAGGAACTTCTCTAGGCAAGAAACACAAGAGAAGGAAAAGACCTACAAGAACAAACCCGAAACAATTAAGTAAATGGTAATAGGAATACACATATCGTTAATTACCTTAAATGTAAATGGATTAAATGCTCCCACCAAAAGATGCAGACAGGCTGAATGGATACAAAAACAAAACCCATATATATGCTGTCTACAAGAGACCCAATTCAGACCTAGGGACACATACAGAATGAAAGTGAGGGGATGGAAAAAGATATTCCATGCAAATGGAAATCAAAGAAC
>NC_041218.1:53250317-53251879 GCF_002837175.3 Physeter macrocephalus
TCATCCAAAATGAAAATAAATAAGGAAACACAAGTTTTCAATGATACATTAAACAAGATGGACTTAATTGATATTTATAGGACATTCCATCCAAAAACAACAGAATACACATTTTTCTCAAGTGCTCATGGAACATTCTGCAGGATAGATCATATCTTGGGTCACAAATCTAGCCTTCGTAAATTTAAGAAAATTGAAATCGTATCAAGTATTTTTTCTGACCACAATGCTATGAGACTAGATATCAATTACAGGAAAAGATCTGTAAAAAATACAAACACATGGCAGTAAACAATACACTACTTAATAACGAAGTGATCACTGAAGATATCAAAAAGTACCTAGAAACAAATGACAATGGAGAAACGATGACCCAAAACCTATGGGATGCAGCAAAAGCAGTTCTAAGAGGGAAGTTTATAGCAATACAATCCTACCTTAAGAAACAGGAAACATCTCGAATAAACAACCGAAATTTGCACCTAAGCAATTAGGGAAAGAAGAACAAAAACCCCCCAAATTTAGCAGAAGGAAAGAAATCCTAAAGATCAGATCAGAAATACATGAAAAAGAAATGAAGGAAATGATAGCAAAAATCAATAAAACTAAAAGCTGGTTCTTCGAGAAGATAAACAAAATTGATAAACCATTAGCCAGACTCATCAAGAAAAAAGGGAGAAGACTCGTATCAATAGAATTAGAAATGAAAAAGGAGAAGTAACAACTGACACTGCAGAAATACAAAAGATTATTAGAGATTACTACAAGCAACTGTATGCCAATAAAATGGACAACCAGGAAGAAATGGACATATTCTTAGAAATGCACAACCTGCCGAGACAGAACCAGGAAAAAATAGAAAATACTAACAGACCAATCACAAGCACTGAAATTGAAACTGTGATTAAAAATCTTCCAACAAACAAAAGCCCAGGACCAGATGGCTTCACAGGCGAATTCTATCAAACATTTAGAGAAGAGCTAACACCTGTCCTTCTCAAACTCTTCCAAAAGATAGCAGAGGGAGGAACACTCCCAAACTCATTCTATGAGGCCACCATCACCCTGATACCAAAACCAGACAAAGACGACACAAAGAAAGAAAACTACAGGCCAATATCACTGATGAACATAGATGCAAAAATCCTCAACAAAATACTAGCAAACAGAATCCAACAGCACATTAAAAGGATCATACACCATGATCAAGTGGGGTTTATCCCAGGAATGCAAGGATTCTTCAATATACGCAAATCAATCAACGTGATACACCATATCAACAAACTGAAGGAGAAAAACCATATGATCATCTCAATAGATGCAGAGAAAGCTTTTGACAAAATTCAACACCCATTTATGATAAAAACCCTCCAGAAAGTAGGCATAGAGGAAACCTTCCTCAACATAATAAAGGCCATATATGACAATCCCACAGCCAACGTCATCCTCAATGGTGAAAAACTGAACCACTTCCTCTAAGATCAGGAACAAGACAAGGTTGCCCACTCTCACCACTCTTTTTCAACATAGTTTTGGAAGTTTTAGCCACAGCAATCAGAGAA
>NC_041218.1:53253699-53277279 GCF_002837175.3 Physeter macrocephalus
AAGGGTAAGCTGTGACGAAGTGAGAGAGTGTCATGGACATATATACACTAACAAACGTAGGGTGGATAGCTAGTGGGAAGCAGCCGCATGGCACAGGGAGATCAGCTAGGTGGTTTGTGTCCACCTAGAGGGGTGGGATAGGCAGGGTGGGAGGGAGGGAGATGCAAGAGGGAAGAGATATGGGAACATATGTATATGTATAACTGATTCACTTTGTTGTAAAGCACACCATTTTAAAGCAATTATACTCCAATAAAGATGTTAAAAAAAAAAACCTATGACATATTTGACAGAAATAGAACAAATAATCCTAAAATGTATGTGGAACCAGAGAATAACCCAAATTGTCAAAGCAATCTTGAGAAAAACGAACAAAGCTGGAGGTATCACACTCCCTGACTTCAGACTATACTACAAAGCCACAGTAATCAAAACAGCATGGTAATGGCACAAAAAACAAAGACATAGGTCAATGGAACAGAATAGAGAGCCCAGAAATAAACCCATGCACCTATGATCAATTAATCTACAAAGGAGGCAAAAAAAAATACAATGGAGAAAAGACAGTGTTTTCAATAAGTGGTGATGGAAAACTGGTCAGCTACATGTAAAAGAATGAAATTAGAACATTCTCTAACACCATATACAAAAATAAATTCAAAATGGATTAAACACCTAAATGTAAGATCTGAAATCATTAAACTCCTAGGGGAAAACATAGGCAGAACATTCTGTGACATAAACCCCAGCAATATATTTTTTGGGTCTATCTCCTAAAGCAAAGGAGATAAAAGCAAAAATAAGCAAACAGGACCTAATTAAACTTAAAAGTTTTTGCACATCAGAGGAAATCATTGACAAAATAAAAAGACAACCTACTTAATGAGAGAAAATATTTACAAATGATATGACAGATAAGGGGTTAACATCCAAAATAAATAAACAGCTCATACATCTCAAGATCAAAAAACCATACCCATTTTAAAAATGGGCAGAAGACCTGAAAAGACATTTTTCCAGATAAGACATACAGATGGCCAAGAGGCACATGAAAAGCTGCTCAACATCACTAATCATCAGAGTAATGCAAATGAAAACAAGACATCACCTCACACCCGTCAGAATGGCCATCATCAAAAAGAGCACAAATAACAAAATGCTGGAGAAGGTGAGAGAAAAGGGAACTCTCCTACACTGTTGGTGGGAGTGTAAATTGGCACAGTCACTGTGCAAAACAGTATGGAGGTTCCTCAGAAAACTAAAAATAGAACTACCATATGATGTAGCAATTTCATTCCTGTGTATATATACAAAAAAAAAATGAAAACAGTTCAAAAAGATACATGCACCCCAATGTTCGTAGCAGCATTATTTACAGCTGCCAATATATGGAAGCAACATAAGTGCTCACTAACATATGAACGGATAAAGAAGATGTGGTACATATATTCAATGGAATATTACTCAGCCATAAAAATTAATGAAATTTTGCCATTTGCAATAACATGGATGGACTTGGAGGGTATTGTGCTAAGTGAAACAAGTCAGACAGAGAAAGACAAATACTGTATGATATCACTTATATGTGGATTCTAAAATAATAAAACAAATTAGTGAATATAAGAAAAAAGAAACAGAATCACACATATAGAGAATAAACTAGTAGTTACCAGTTTATTGGAGAGGGGAGAGAGGAGGGGCAAGATATGGGTAGGGAACTCAGAGTTACAAACTACTATGTATAAAATACATAAACTACAAGATATATTGTACAACACAGGAAATATGGCCAATATTTTATAATAGCTATACATGGAACATAACCTTTAAAAATTGTGAATCACTATGTTATACACCTGAAAACTCATATAATACTGTACATCAAATATACCTCAATAAAAAAATAAAGTGAAAATGCAACCCACAGAATGGGAGAAAATATTTGCAAATCATGTATCTAATAAAGAACTTGTATCTAGAATATAAGGAACTCTTACAACTCAGTAATATAAAGATAACCCAACTTAAAAATGATCAAAGGTTCTGAATAGACATTTCACCAAGAAATATATATATATACAAACGGCCAATAAGGAAATGAAAAGATGCTCAACATCACTAATCATCAGGGAAATGCAAATTGAAACTACAACGAGATACTACTTCACACCTACTAAGATGGCTAGAAGCAAAAAGTCAGGTAAAAAACAAGTGTTGGGGAGGATAAAAACTTGGAACCATGCCTGATACACTGCTGATGGAAATTTAAAATGGTTGCAGCCACTTTGGGAAACAGTCTGGCAGTTCCTCAAACAACTAAACACAGAGTTACAGTTTGACCCAGAAATTCCACTCTGAGGTACATACCCAAGAGAAATGAAAACATATGTCCGCAGAGAAACCTGTATACCAGTGTTTACAGCAGCATTATTCGTAATAGCCAAAAGGTAGAAACAACCCAAATGTCTATCAACAGACAAAAGGATAAATAAAATGTGGTAAATCCACACAATGGAATATTATTCAGCCATTAAAAGGAGTAAGTACTGATACACACTAAAACTTGGATAAACCTTGAAAACATTATGCTAAATTAACGAAGCCAATCATAAAAGTTTACATATCATATGATTCCATTCATATGTACGTCCAGAATAGAAAAAATCTAGAGAGACAAAAAGTACGTTAGCGGTCATTTAGGACTGGTGTGGCTGGATAGTGACATCGAGTGTCCATAACTAAGGAATATGGAATTTCTTTTTGAGGTAATGAAATGTTCTAAAACTGACTGCGGTGATAGTTTGCATGCATCTTTGAATATACTAAAAATCACTGAGTTGTAAACTTTAAATGGGTGAACTGTAAGGTGTTTAAGTTATTTCTCAATAAAGCTATTTTAAAATGATTATAAAACTTTACTGAGGGCTTCCCTGGTGGCGCAGTGGTTGAGAATCCGCCTGCCGATGCAGGGGACACAGGATCGTGCCCCGGTCCGGGAAAATCCCATATGCCGCGGAGTGGCTGGGCCCATGAGCCATGGCCACTGAGCCTGCGCGTCTGGAGCCTGTGCTCCACAACGGGAGAGGCCACAACAGTGAGAGGCCCGCATACCACAAAAAAAAAAAAAAAAAAAAAACCACACTTTACTGAAAGACATGCCATATTTCATTTAACATAAGGGACATTGGAATTAAAATATTCCCAATAAAACTATGAACCATGATAAAAAGACTTCGATTATGAGAAATAGCCCAACTTCAGAGATAATAAATTATTTTTAAAAATAGTAATACTGGGACTTCCCTGGTGGTGCAGTGGTTAAGAATCCACCTGCCAATGGAGGGGACACGGGTTCGAGACCTGGTCCAGGAAGATCCCATATGCTGCGAAGCAACTAAGCCCATGTGCCACAACTACTGAGCCTGTGCTCCTAGAGCCCGCAAGCCACAACTACTGAAGCCCGCACGCCTAGAGCCCATGCTCCGCAACAGGAGAAGCCACTGCAATGAGAAGTGCACGCACCGCAATGAAGAGTAGCTCCTGCTCGCCGCAACTAAAGAAAGCCAGAGCACAGCAACAAAGACCCAATGCAGCCAAAATAAATAAATAAATAAATAAATAAATGTTTCTTTAAAAATAATAATAATATTGTATTTATATTTGCAAGTTCCTAGAAGAGTAGATCTTAAAAGTTCTCATCACACACACACAAAAAATTTTGTAACTATTATGGCCAGAGATGTTAACTAGACTTACCGTGGTGAGCATTTTCACAATGTATATAAATATTGAACCATTATGTTGAAGGCTTAAAGCTAATATAATGTTAAATGTTAATTATACCCCAATTTCAAAAAATGAAAAAAAGAATCAATTTTTGCTACATGATATATGTATCTTTGAATATAATTAAAACTACTTATGAAATTATTTAGAACAAAAAATATTAGTAATAATAAAATCTATCTTACAATCAATACAATAAAAAGTAAAATAATATGTCCTAAACAAATGGAGAGCTATTATTTTCCCAATAATTGTGTATCATTAAGATAGCAATTCTCCTTCAAATTAACCTATAAATTCAATATACTTTCAAAGTCTCAACAGTGTTTTTCAGAAGACTTATTAACAAGTTGGTGCCAAAATTCATATGGAAAAATAAAGTGACAAGAATAGCCAAGGCAATGTTAAAGAAAAATGTGAGGAAGGTAAGCCAAAACCCTCTACAAAGATACAGCATTTAAAATAGTGTAGTGCCAGCACAGGGATCAATAGTCAAAGAACAGAATAGGCCCAAAATAGATTCATGAATACATGGAAATTTGATACAGCATAGACTGGCATTATTAATCAGTGGGAAATGACTGATTATTGAATAAATGGTGCTGGGTCAACTATCTGTCCACATATAATAAGATAAAATTAGATCCTTAACTTCATATCATACACAAAAATTGATCTGAGAAGGATTAAAAATATAAACGGGAAATGGAGGGAAAAGGCAGGTCCAAGAAATAGCAGATGAAGATCATTTAACCAGAAAAAATATAATAAAGCAAGATTCATTCATTCAATACTATTTATTAAGGTCCTACTATGTGTAAAGCACTGCTACAGACACTGGGGATACAATGACGCATAACACAAAGTCCCTGCTTTATTGAGCTTACAGACCAAATATAAATTTTTTAAAAACTTAATGGAACAATAATCTATTTTAAAAAGGATACATACACAGACTTTTATAGAAAGATTCACAAGAAACTAGCAATAACAAGTGTTTCTAGGGAAGGGACTTGGATTGCTGACGGAATACAAATAGAGAGATTTCTAACAGCATGTGCTTCCTCTTGTAACTCTTGAATTTTGCATCATACACGTTATGTGAAGGAACAACTATTTAAAGGAACTAACCTTATAATAAACATAAGAGTTGTACAATAGTGAAATGGGTTGCTCCAAACTTAAAGGTATTTAAGCAGAGAATGAAGGCCATCTGTTAGGGATATTATTGAAGAAATTCTCCCAGGGGGCTGGGGAAAAGTGAATTAATTATCCTCTAATACCTCTTTCATTGCATAATTCCATGATTTCTCTCCATTTGTGACATGGGCCCTGCAATGTCCAGACAAGAGCTCCCTCATTTGTTTGATAACTATGTGTGATCACAAAATGTGGGTAAAGACAACACCATTCCCAGCACTAATGGCTGCCTCAGATAGAAGCAAATACTGCACATGCCAAGTATTCTTCTAATTTAATGTCCACACATAGCTACCCACATTAAAGAGAGACTTCTTGTGTTTATTCATCTTCCTTACACATACACCTAGCAGAGTGTCTAGCACATGGCTGACAGATTACAACCTGTTGTAGGCAGACCTCTAAGATGTCCTCCAGTCAGCCCTACTTCCCAGTATTCATTTTGTTACATTATCCCATCCCTCTGAGTATAGCCTTGACCTAGGGAAATGCCTCTAATAAAGAGAAAAAGTGATGGATATCACATCCATGAGTTGGTTATGAAAAACTGTGACTTATGTCTAACTAACAGACTCTTCTACTGCTTTCTCTGCTTATGCACTTTGATGAGAAAAGTTGCCATGATGGAAGTACGGCAATCTCTGGTCAACAACTAGAGAGAAACTAATTCTGCCAACAACTATGTGAGCCTAGAAACAGATCCTTCCTCAGTCAACCTTTAAGATGACTATAGCCCACCCAACGACCTGACTGCTGCCTGTGAAAGGACATGAAGTAGAGGATCCAAAAAAGCTGCACTCAGACTCCTGGCTCATGAACTTTTAAGACAATAAATGTGTGTTAAATCGCTAAGTTTCTGGATAATTTGTTACAGGGTAATTTTTCTATCAAACCTGAAAGAACATGAGTTTCAAGTGTTCACTTTGGGTGAAGCTGTAACCTCTGTTATTTTTCTAATGGCAAAAACTCTGTATCATAACGCTTTTCAAAAACGTAAAACATTATCAACCTTCTTCATTATCGCATTCTATAGAGATGGCCAGTAAGTGTAATGAATAGTTTCATAATCTCCCAAAAGTTGTCTCCAATGTTTTTTACTACTGCCCAAGAAGTGGGGCAAAACTCCTTAATAATCATTCCTAATGTGTGTTTAAAAATTAATTTCATGGGCTTCCCTGGTGGCGCAGTGGTTAAGAATCCTCCTGCCAGGGCAGGGGTCACGGATTCGAGCTCTGATCCGGGAAGATCCCACATGCCACAGAGCAACTAAGCCCGTGTGCCACAACTACTGAGCTTGCACTCTAGAGTCTGTGAGCCACAACTACTGAAGCCGGCGCACCTAGAGCCCGCACACCGCAATGAAGAGTAGCCCCCGCTCACCGCAACTAGAGAAAGCCTGCGTGCAGCAATGAAGACCCAACGCAGCCAAAAATAAAGTAAATAAAATAGATAAATTTATTTTAAAAATTAATTTCATGGGATAATAGTAGGTACTACAAAATAAAAAATTTTTGGTCAAATAAGAGACCATACAGTTAAACAAAACTATGTGTGTTCCTTCATTGCAGTTCAAACTACCAAAAGAATATGAGGTCATGTCAGCTGGAAGAAATAAAACTTCCTTCGTTCATAGATGACATGACTGTCTATGTAGAAAATATGAAAGCATCAAATAAAAAACTCCTAGAACTAGTTGAGTGATTATAGAAAATTTGTAGGCTCTAAGGTTAATATACAAAATTCAATCATTTTCCTATATACCAGCAATGAACAAGTAGAATTTGAATTTTAAAACACAATACAATTTATATTTATACCTTCCAATATTAAATACTTGAGTAGAAATCTAACAAAATATGTACAGGATCTATTCGAGAAAAAAATTATAAAACTCCTATGAAAGACATTAAAGAACTAAATAAATGGATGGTCCATGCTCATGGAAAAAAACACAATATTGTCAAGATATCAATTCTTCCCAACTTCACCTATAGATTCAATGCAATCTCAATGAAAATCCCAGCAAGTCATTTTGTGGATATCAACAAAATGATTCTAATGTTTACATTGAGAGGCAAAAGCCCCAGAATAGCCAATACAAAATTAAAGGAAAAGAATAAAGGACTGTTACTACCCAACTTCAAAACTCACTGTAAAGCTACAGTAGTCAAGACTATGTTGGATTAGTAAAAGAATAAACATATAGATCAGTGGAACAAAACAGACCCACATAAATATAGACAACTGATCTTTGACAAAGGAGAAAGGGCAATACAACGAAGAAGATAGTCTTTTCAACAAATGGTACTGGAACAACTGGACACCCACATGCAAAAAAATGAATCTAGACACAGATCTTATACCTGTCACAATAATTAACTCAAAAAGGATCACAGACCTAAATGTCAAATGCAAAACTATAAAACTCCTAGAAAACATAGGAGGAAATATAGATGAAGCTGGGTTTGGCAACGATTTTCAAGATACAACACCAAAAGCACAATCCATGAAAGTAAAGAATAAACTGGGCTGCATTAAAATTAAAAATTTGTTCTGCAAAAGACATATTCAAGAAAATTAGAAGACAACCACAGATTGTGAGAAAATATCTGCAAAAGATGTATCTGATAAAAGACTGTTATTCAAAATATACAGAGAACTCTTAAAACTCAATAAGAAAAAAGATTTAAAAATGCGCCAAAGACCTTGCCAAATACCTCACCAAAGAAGATATACAGATGGCAAATAAGCATATGAAAAGATGCTCCACATCACATGTCACCAGGGAAAAGTAAATTCAAACAATGAGATACTAGTACACATCTATAAGAATGGCCACAATCCAAAACACTGACCGAATGCTAGTAAGGCTGTGGAGCAACAGGAGTGCTTATTCATTGCTAGTAGCAATCAAAAATGGTACAGCTTAGAAGACAGTTTGGCAATTTCTTTAAAAGCTAAACTATTTAAATATATTATTACCATACAATCCAGCAACTGCACTCCTTGGTAGTCACCCAAGGAAATAAGACTTATGTCCACACAAAAACCTGCACATGGATGTTTATTGAAGCTTTATTCATAATTGTCAAAACCCGGAAACAACCCAAGTTGTCCTTCAGTAGGTGAAGAGATAAATAGATTGTGGAACATTCAGACAACGGATCAATGCTATCAAAGAAATGAGCTATCAAGCCATGAAAAGACATAGAGGAAACTTATGTGCATATTATTAAGTGGAAAAAGCCAATCTGAAGAGGCTACATACTGTATGATTCCAACTATATGACATTCTGGAAAAGGCAAAATTATGAAGACAGGAAAAAGATCAGTCTCCAGGTGTTTGGAGAAAGTAGAGATGAAAAGGTAGAGCATAGAGGATTTTTAGGGCAATGAAAATACTCTGTATGATATAATGGTAGATACATGGCATCATACATGTGTTCAAACTTGTAAGAATGTACAACACCAAGAGTGGATCCTAATTTAAGCTATGGACTTTAGGAAATAATGATGTATCAATGTAGGTATCAGTTGCAACAAACGTATAACTCTGTAGGGGATGTTGATAATGGATAAACTGCATACGTGGGGGAAGGAAACCTATGGGAAATCTCTACCTTCTCATTTGTGCTGTGAATCTAAAACTGCCCTTAAGAAAATAAAGCCATAAAAGCAGTTGTAGAACATAAAATATTCTCTTTTTAAAAAAATGGCAAGAGAACTTTTACAGCCTGATCATTATGGTTTTTTTAACATCTTTATTGGAGTATAGTTGCTTTACAATGTAGTGTTAGTTTCTGCTGTATAACAAAGTGAATCAGCTAAACATATACATATATCCCCATATCCCTTTCCTCTTGCGTCTCCCTCCCACCCTCCCTATCCCACCCCTCTAGGTGGTCACAAAGCATGGAGCTGATCTCCCTGGGCTATGCAGGTGCTTCCCACTAGCTGTCTATTTTACATTTGGTAGTGTATATATGTCCCAGCTTGCCCTTCCACCTCCCCCTGCCCTCAAGTCCATTCTCTACGTCTGTGTCTTTATTCCTGCCCTTCACCTAGGTTCATCAGAACCATTTTTATTTTTTTAGATTCCATATATATGTGTTAGCATATGGTATTTGTTTTTCTCTTTCTGACTTACTTCACTCTGTATAGGTCCATCCATCTCACTACAAATAACTCAATTTCATTTCTTTTTATGGTTGAGTAATATTCCATTGTATATATGTGCCACATCTTCTTTATCTATTCATCTGTCGATGGACACTTAGGTTGTTTCCATGTCCTGGCTATTGTAAATAGTGCTGCAATGAACATTGTGGGACATGACTCTTCTTGAATTATGGTTTTCTCAGGGTATGTGTACAATAGTGGGATTGCTGGGTCATATGGTAGTTCTATTTTTAGTTTTATAAGGAACCTCCATACTGTTCTCCAAAGTGGCTCTATCAATTTACATTCCCACCAACAGTGCAAGAGGGTTCCCTTTTCTCCACACCCTCTCCAGCATTTATTGTTTGTAGATTTTTTTGATGATGGCCATTCTGACCAGTGTGAGGTGATACCTCATTGTAGTTTTGATTTGCATTTCTCTAATGATTTGTAATGTTGAGCATCCTTTCATGTGTTTGTTGGCAATCTGCATACCTTCTTTGGAGAAATGTCTATTTAAGTCTTCTGCTCATTTTTGGATTGGGTTGTTTGTTTTATTGATATTGAGCTGCATGTATACTTTGAAGATTAATCCTTTGGAAACACAAAAGACCCTGAATAGCCAAAGCAATCTTGAGAAAGAAAAACGGAGCTGGAAGAATCAGGCTCCCTGACTTCAGACTACACTACGAAGATATAGTAATCAAGACAATATGGCACAAAAACAGAAAATATAGATCAATGGAACAGGATAGAAAGCCCAGAGATAAACCCATGCACATATGGTCACCTTATCTTTGACAAAAGAGGCAAGAGTATACAATGGAGAAAAGACAGCCTCTTCAAAAGTATGAAATTAGAACACTCCCTAACACCACACACAAGAATAAACTCAAAATGGGTTAAAGACCTAAATGTAAGGCCAGACACTATCAAACTCTTAGAGGAAAACATAGGCAGAACACTCTATGACATAAATCACAGCAAGATCTTTTTTGACCCACCTCCTAGAGAAACGGAAATAAAAACAAAAATAAACAAATGGGACCTAATGAAACTTAAAAGCTTTTGCACAGCAAAGGAAACCATAAACAAGACGAAAAGACAATCCTCCGAATGGGAGAAAATATCTGCAAACGAAGCAACTGACTAAGGATTAATCTCCAAAATATACAAGCAGCTCATGCAGCTCAATATCATTATACTTTTATGGACATGTTTACTGCCATATTTAACTCCTTAATATCTAGTCACACTGGGGACTATTCCATTTCACAAGACTTTAATACTGTCAGGTCTTAGTTCAGGCTACTGTCTTTACCTGAAATGCCCATCATCTCATTCTAACTCTCGTAAAATCCTAATTCAACGTTGAAGATTCACCTCAAGTAACTATTTGGTGGCATTTTTGAACAGCCTCTTCCCTCCGCTTTTTTCTACCAAATTAAAGATCAGCTCCCTTCAGAGTACTTTCTTAATATTCTCTATATAAATATTGGTTGTTTACTTGTTCACATTTCTAAATTATTAACTCCTTCAATGCTGTAATCCTAAAAAGCAGCACTTAGTTCAATTCCTGATATAGAAGGCACTCAAAATAGGTTGTCTGTATACATACATACATACATACATACACATATATATATATGTATCAATCAAAGCAGTATGAATGACACAGATGTATGACAAAGAAAAGATACAGCCAGGTACTTATAAAAAGTAGTAAAACACTAATTTTATTATAATATGATCTTTGAAGATATAGCAAAGACTGTTTTTCCTTAATTATTACACAGATTACATATACAATTTGTGTGACAAACATACAATCCAGTAGTACTCTCTAGCAGTAATTTTCTGGCAATGGTGTAAGTACTGCACTTAAATTTTTTCAATACTTCTTTACTGTGAATGCTATTTTGTATTCTTACAAAAATAAGAGGACATCTTCAGTCAAATATTTAAGTTTATATTACTGTTACACACCTATATCACAGGTTTCCAACCAGTAAATGACAAAAAGGTAACATACCAAATGAAACTGATCCACCTTCGGGATTCCATCCTCATTTGTGTCAAATTCCTGATTTTGAACAGAAAGCTGTTAAAGAGAATGAGAATGAATAAGTTCCCAATGTACCAAAATACTGATCCTATAGCAGAGGCAAATCTGGAACTTTTCAGGTTCTAGAGAGAAGAGAAGAGCTCAAAGAAAGCACATTAGTTCTTGCAGGATAAAAAAACTTTCATAATAACAAGTACCAAACAGTCTCTGTGGCTCCTAACATATCAATCAGAGTTGATGCATACACTATAAGCACTTTTAATACTTCCTCACTTTACAAGCAAATATATTAAAATTTTGTAGCACTCCCATTCATGGTTCTACTTTATGTCCACAACCATTTTCTTCTTTCTTCTCATCTTCAATTTATAATATCTTGCTCTGTTTTCAAGTACCCCTGCGAACTGCCTTATATCCTTTCTGGAACAAGATAAGGTATTTAATAAATTAAGGTAAAGTCAGCCAAAAGGAAGGCATATATACACAAGGCTGAAACTCTGGCAAGAGGACTAGATTACTTTCATAAATGTAAGAACTGCAACAAATAGGTGATACCAGAAGCTATGAGAGTAAACAACACCACCCAAGGAAGGGCTGTACGGTGAAAACTTTAGTAGGATGTGGGCTAAATCCTTGGGAACACTAACATTTAACAGATAGGCAGTAAAGAGGAGTAAAAGAAATGCCCAGTCACAGAGACAAAAGAAGAACTTAGAAGGTATCGTGTCACAGAAAACAATGGGTAATTACTGTGGATATTTTTTTCCTGATAGATCAGACTTAACCATATTTTTAGGCTAAAGGAAAGGTGAAGAATAAAAAGAAAAGAAATAGACTAAAGATACAGTGAAGACAGAAGAATGGTAAAAGTGAGGTATTAAAACAGGAGAGCGAATGGGCTCAAGGTCACATGCAGATGGCTTGCACAAGAGAAGGAGCACTTTAATTCTCTGAGATAGGAGAAGACAGAAGACCGGGTAAAGAGGTGACCAGTTTGTAGACAGAAGCACTGAAATTTTATGGAAAGCACATACCATGACCTCAGTTTAAAAAAAAAAATTAAGAGGCAAGGTCTACTGAAAAGAATGGGTATAAGATTTAGGTAGGGGCTTAAGGAAAGCAGTAAAAGGTTTAAAGTAATCATTGAGGGAAATATGAGAATGAACTGGCTGTGGGCAGATGAAAGGACTACAAGAAAGCACTGAGGACCTAACAGAAGTAAGACTGATATGGTGGTGACATTCTGCAAAAGCATTCAGTTCCCCAGGTGTTCAAGGGGTCCCATTCCATACCATTCTTCTTCCCTCTTAAAATAAAATCTGAATAAAACATAACCCACAAACCTAAGAAGACTCTGAAAAGTGGAAATAAGAAGCTAAAATGGAAAGAAGAAAGTGAAGTGGCTAGGAACTTTGGGATTTAAGAAATGACACAATGGTGAATTCCCTGGGTTTTATTTTTGACTCTCCTATATCCCACAATGGATGTTAGAGAAGCCTGCAACCAAGAAATGGCAAGAGTCACAGACCAAAATAGCTCCAAGAAAAACCTGCTCCATCTAGCTAAAGGACTGTGAATAGGGTAGTCTACCAGAACAGAAAACCTTTTTGGTAACAGCCTCTATTCCAGCCAAACACCAAAGGAAAAGCTGTGTCAGCGGGACTGAGTGGGGAGCTGAACTCCCACTCGTACTCATCAGCAAAAAGGCAGAACAAGGTTGTATGTGATGGCACTAGTTGGCAATCTACTCCAAGGGGTACTGTCAGTGGGACCCAGTGGGGAGCTATCTTCTACTACCACTCAACAGCAACAAAGTGGAAAAAGTAGTGTGAGGCAGTGTTAGCCAGCACTCTATTTTTCCCTCTCCACTCCCCAAGTGACAGGAGGACCCAGTGGGAAATGAAACTTATACCCTCACCAGGTAGCAACAAGGTACAAGGAGGTGGAATAAGGTAGTGGTAAAGCAGTAATAGTTTAACACTTTGCTCCTCCTGCTCCCTGCACTCAAAAGAGAGATGAATTTCCACTCCCAACCATCAGGAACGAGAAGAGGCAAAGTAGTACAAATCAGCATTCCACTTTTGCTGAGGTGGTGTCAGCAGAGCTCAATGGGGAGCTGAAGATCTAAACTCATCTGAAACTGTACACTACACCTAAACAAGGTAACTGTCTGCAAAAAATGAAGATTAAATAGGATGCAGAGTCTCAGAACATAATACCCCAAATGTTCAGGCTACAATCAAAAATCACATGTCAAATTTAAAACCAACAAAATCTTAAATGACAAAAAGACAATCAACAGAAGACATCAAGATGACACAGATGCAAGAATTATCTGACAAGGATTTTAAAGGAGCCATCATAACAATGCTTAGAGATCAATTAGAAACATGCATGAAAGAAAAAAAAATAGAAAGCCTCAGCAAAGAAGACAGAAGATATAGAGAAAACCAAATAGAAATTTTAGAAATGAAAAACAACAACAGAACAACAGAAATAACTCACTGATTGGCTCAACAGTAGAATGAATATGACAGAGGAAAGCACCGATGAAACTGAAGATAGAAAAACAGAAAATATCCGGATTGAACAACATAAAGACAATGAACACAGCCTCAGGAACCTGTGGGACAACAACAAAAGATCCAAAATTTGTATCATCAGAGTCTCAGAAAAAAAGGAGAAAGAGTGTAGGACTAACAAAATAGTTATATGAATAACAGCTGAACAAAATTTCACAAATTTGCTAAAAAATATAAACAAATTGAAGAAACTGAGCAAACCCCAAAGAGAGTAAACCCAAAGAAATCCGTGCTAAGACACATCATAATCAAACTTCACAAAACTAAAAACAAAGAAAAGTCTTAAAAACAGGTGGCGAGAAACATCACATTACCTATAAGAGGAATAATGATTCAAATGACAGTGGAGTTCTCATGAGAAACCATGAAGGCCCAATGAAAGTGGCACAGCATTTTTGAAGCAATGGAAGAAAAGAACTATAAACCAAGAATTCTGTACACAGCAAAAAATATCCTTCAGAAATGAAGGTGCAATTAAGATGCTCTCAGATGAAGGAAAACTAACAATTTGTCACCAGCAGTCTTACCTTGAAAGAATGGCTAAAGTAAGTTCTTAAAATAGAAAGGAAATGATAAAAGAATAAATACTGAAACATCAGGAATGAAAAAAGAACAATTGAAAAGAGTAAAAATATGGGTAGATGTTATAGATGATCCTCATAAATAACACACTTTGAGAAGTGAACTCCAAGCTCTCTGCACTTGGATCCAATAAGAAAGCAATAATGAGTCTGAAGTTCTTGGTTGGGTCTCAAAGGAGGTCCAGAAACACATGAAATTCCTGCACAGAGGAGGGCATTAGAGATGTTAGTGGCTCCATCCAGCCTGGAAGCCTTAATCCTCCTACATCCAATTCTATAATAGTGAGATCCATTCCACTCAGTCTGCTTAATTATGATATTAGTATCACTTCCAGATTTTAGGGGGCTGCCACCCATTCTCCTTCTCTTGAGATTTCTCTTAATTGGAATATTTGTGAAAGGCACTCATCATAGGCCACATTAGCTGGGTCTAAAGGAATGACAGATATGGAATATTACTTTTCCCCTTGTCTCTTAGTTGGGGATTAAACATCAAAACGAAGCATAATGTATAAAAAGTACACCTGACCTCTAAACAGAAGTGTTACTCACATCCATGCAAGGCTTTCTAAAAGGAGGACTTCTCATCAAAGAGCTCATAGAGACAAGGTTAGAGATGCCTTAATAGGGCACTGTAAAATGTAAGGGACTTCACTGTAATCAGTGCAATGACACTTATTAGTAACTTATTTCCGAAGCCTGGGCCCCTTCAGCAATTGTTCCTCATTGGCTTCAGTGAAGACTGCACCTTCTAGGCTTAATATGTGATGTGAAGGCAGAAGGTGGTCTTGAACGCAGCCTCAAGACACTGAAATTCTGAGATGGGATGTTACTTAAGAAGTGATGTCCTTTTCTGACTTTCACATGCCTCACGTCTACACTCAGGATGATGATGTACTCCCTCACATGGTTGTTTAGGAGGATGCAATGAGATGAAGTTCATAAAGCACATTAACTAAGTTCCAAACATGCACTATGTGCTCCCAGCAAGGGAGTATGTTATCACCATGTTATAAATACACATAATAATGTCCTTCAATTAATAAATATAATGTTTAGTCATACTCTGGAGAAAAATCAAATATATGTGTCTTTTATAAAAATTAGTCTCACAAAGAAATAAAACCTTAAAAAATAGAATATTTTAAAAATCATATATAGCAGACCACAAAACATATCTAGAAACGAGGTTTGTCTAAAGAGGCTAAAGAGATGAATAGGAGTCAAAGGGGATACAGGGTAGCCTAGATGTTATATGATGGGGTCCAACGCTGAAGAAGAAAGGAAGAGAAGCTAGGAGGTTGCTGATAGACTAGGGAGAAAGGGAAGACAGTGGACAAAACATATTGGAGATTTAAGAGCAGTTATAGTAAAATGAGAGGATAGGAAGTCCTGTCCAGATAAAAATATACTGGATTGGATTCTTTACTTTTGTAAAAGAAAAACTATAGGGAATCACAAAATCCTGGTTTCGGAAGGTAACTGAAACTGCATGAAAGTATGGGTCTCAAATTGTTAAGGAGGTCCAAAAAATGCAAAGCTAAGTTGTTCAATGGGGGATCAACATGACCACTAGTATCTCCTAGGAACATCTTTGGAGTTGGAATAAAAAGAAAATCTTCAAACAAGGTTCCAAAGAAATGTATGATGGGCCATGGTGGAGAGACCAGAAGATGAACGCACCAAGGAAACATGGCACATTTTATTTAAAAAAAAAAAAAAAAAAAGCCTAATACTTCAGCACATAATTGTGGCTAAAATTTAAACATTCATTTTGATATCATAAAGGCATGCTTTCATTCAATTAATATTCCAGTGACAGCTCTGCACCAGGGACGCTTCCAGGCATACGATCCACTAGCAAAGAAGACGGACATGCTACCTGAGATTACATTCTATTGGCAGAAGCAGACAATAATCAAGATAAATAAAACACATGTATAGCACGTTCAGAGAAAACTAAAGCAGGGAAAAGCGTTGCATTTTAGAGAAGTCCATGCTAAAAAAGTGTCATTTGAATAAAAGAAAAAAACCATTACTTCTATTTTAAAATTATTCAGCTTCCTCACAGTAGCACACAAACACAATTTTTTTCAATATCACATCAGAACTGTTCTAATTTTTAAAACTGGCTTCTAGAAATGCCTTTAAGAATTTCATTATAACCCGAAAAAATACAGAAGAACCTTAATACAAACAACTTTAAGACTACTTGCCAAATGTACCAGTTAAAAGATATGATTTATTGCTCAAGGTAGAAGGGGTGCCAACACTCAAACACTAGAATTTTCTGTAGTTGAAGGCAGTCTTCAGAATCTGTCATTTAATCTGGGTCTCATACCACAAATGATCCTAAACCAAAATATGTTATGATATGCCCCAAAACATCCAGTCAGTATTCTAGTGTTTAAATATCAAATAAGCTGTTACTTTCATTTTTGCTTATTCCAAAACTTTTAAAAGCCATATCGTGACAATAATCTAGTCATGGCTCTGGAAATAAGATTCTTCGCTAATGATTCCAGTTTAACTCTGAATATTGTCTTTTGAAGCATAGCCCTTGGGTCTTGACTTTTTGCCCTTTTATATATTTTACACTATGTGTTTCTATTGTAACTTGCCCAGTTCTTTGAGGAGGAATATCAAAGCATCTGTAACCTCTGGTACTAAACTAACTTTCCTATCAATAAATTAGCTGGTTTTTTTAAAAAAGAACTTGAACAACTAGAAAACAGGTTTTTAGTTTTTTAAAGATATCACAATAGCTCCAAAAAAATGAAATACTTAGGTATAAAATCTAACACACATGTATAGGATCTATAAGCTCAAAAATAACAAAATGCTGATGAAACAGATCAAAGAAGACTTAAATAAATGGATTCACGGATTAAAAAACTTAACATAGTAAAGATGTCAACTATTGAAAATGTCAATTCTCCCCAACTTGATCAACGGATTTAATGCAGTTCCAGTCAAAATCAAAATCACAGAGGCTTTCTGTGTATATAGACAAGCTGTTTCTAAAATATGTATGGAAAGGCAAAGATATCTGAATTGCTAAACAATCTGAAAAAACTGTTTTACTAATCATACAATTTTAAGATTTACTATAAAGATATAGTAATCAAGATAGTGTGGTATTAGTAAACAGACAGATATATAGATCAATGGAACAAAATAGAGTCCTGAAACAGACTCACACAAATATTACCAACTGATTTTTTACAAAGGTGCAAAGGAAATTCAGTAGAGAATCATAGTCTTTTTAATAACTGGACATCCATATGCAAAAAAAAAAAAGTTGACCTTGACACAAACCTCACTCTTTACATAAAAATTACATCAAAATAGATCCTAGATCTAAAATGTAAAACATATATATATAAAGCCTTTAGAAGAAAATATAGGGGAAATCTTTATGACCTGGGGTTAGGCAAAGATTTCCTAACTATAATACCAAAAGCATTACCCATAGAAGGAAAACAATAATAAACTGAACTTTCTCAAAATTAAAACCTTTTTCTCTACAAAAGGCACTATCAGGAAAATGAAAAGACAAGCTACAGACTAGGAAAAATATTCAAATGACATCTGACAAGGGATTTGGATCTAGAATTTTTTTTTAGATGTTGGGGGTAGGAGTTTATTTATTTATTTATTTATTTTTGCTGTGTTGGGTCTTCGTTTCTGTGCAAGGGCTTTCTCTAGTTGCGGCAAGCGGGGGCCACTCTTCACCGCGGTGTGCGCGCCTCAGGGCTCAAATCCGTGTCCCCTGCAATAGCAGGCAGATTCTCAACCACTGCACCACCAGGGAAGCCCTAGAATATATTTTTAAATGCTCACAACTCAATAGTAAGAAACCCAATTTTTAAAATGGGCAAAAGACTTAGACACTTCACCACAGACGATATATGCAAGGCAAATAATCATCAAATAAAAAGATGCTCAACATCATTATGCATTAGAGAAATGCAAAACCACCATGAGAAGACACTATTACAGACCTAAGAGAATGGCTAAAACAGAAAACAACAGCAATATGAGGTATTAGCAATCATGCAGAGTGTCTGAAACTCTCATACAGTGCTGGTTCTGAGAATGCAAAATGGTACAGCCACTCTGGAAAACAGTTTGACACCACCTTATAAAGTTATACATACAATTACAGTCTACTCAATAATCGCCCTCCTATTTATTCTAGAGAAGTAAAACCATGTTCACACAAAAACCTATACACAAATGTTCCTAGAAGCTTTATTTGTAATAGCCAAAAACTGGAAACCCAAATGTCCTTCAACAGATCAACAAAGTTGGTACATCCATATAATAGAGTACTACTCAGCCACAAAAATGGAATGAACTATTGATATACTAAACTTGGATGAATTTCAAAGGCATTATGCTGAGTGAAGAAGCTAGTCTCAAAAGGTTACATACTGTAAGATAACATTTATATGACATTCTTAAAAAGACAAAGATGTAGTGATATAGAAAAGATCAGCAGTTGCCCAGGGTTAAGGGTTAGGGAGAGGGTATGATTACAAAGGGACAGCACATAGGATTTTTTTTTTTTAGAGTTAGGGAACTGTTCTGTATCCCAGTTGTGGTGATGGGTATACTAATCTATACATATGTTGAAATTCACAGGACTGAACACCAAAAACCAATCAACTGTACTACATGGTAATTTAAAAATATAATTTTTAAAATAACTCAGTCAACATTAAAGAAGAGCAGGAATTCAGCACAATAGTGTCTTTACTCATAAAGCTCTTTACTATCAGTTAATGAAGAAAGGAAATCGGTGGAATAAAGACTGCTATTACCATACTTAAGTGATATTTTATGATAGCTCTCAGGAACATAAGAACATTTGAGACATTCACTTTCGTCCTGATGTAAAGAATAAAGAGATTACTAAAGCAATGACAAAAATGATGCCAGTACAATAATTTCTATGGCTATGATGGTTCTAGGAAACCACACAAATTTAAATACATACGCCAGAATAAGGCTAAAACTTGTGAATAATTAATTGTTGAATGGGATTCCCACTGATTACCACTTGGGTAGGTATAAATACTCTTTTTATAACAGTTTTATTGAGGTATAGTTGATGTACAATAAACTACATGTATTTAAAGTATATAATTATCAATATTTTTGATATATGTATCCTGCTACAAAATCATCACCACAATCTGGTGAACATGGTGATCATGCCAAAAAAATTTCCTCATGCCCCTTTGTAATCTATCGCGCGCTCCCTTCCTCTCTGCCCTCAAACTCCAGACCACTCCTTTCTATCACCATAGATAAGTTTGCATTTTTTAGAATTCTATATAAATAGAAACATAAAATATGTACTCTTTCTTTCCTTTGGCTTTTTTTAGCTTGGCAGAATTATTCTGAGATTCCTCCATATTACTGGGGGTAGAGGCATAACCTGAGAAATACTGAGGATTCAGTTCCAGACCACTGCAATAAAGTGAATACTGAAATAAAGTGAGTCATGAAATTTTTTTTGGTTTCCCGTAACATAAAAGTTATGTTTACACTATACTGTAACCTATTAAGTATGCAATAGCATTATGTCTAAAAAACAATGTAAGGGGGGACCTTCAAGATGGCAGAGGAGTAAGACGTGGAGATCACCTTCCTCCCCACAAATACATCAAAAATACATCTACATATGGAACAATTCCTATAGAAAAACTACTGAATGCTGGCAGAAGACCTCAGACTTCCCAATAGGCAAGAAAATCCTCACGTACCTGGAGAGGGCAAAAGAAAAAACAGAGACAAAAGAATAGGGACAGGACCTGCACCTCTGGGATGGAGCTGTGAAGGAGGAAAAGTTTCCACACACTAGGAAGCCCCTTCACTGGCTGAGATGGGAGGTGGGCAGGGGGGAAGCTTCAGAGCCATGGAGGAGAGCACAGCAACAGGGGTGCAGAGGGCAAAGCGGAGAGGTTCCCACACACAGGATCAGTGCCGACCAGCACTCACCAGCCCGAGAGGCTTGTCTGCTCACCCGCCAGGGCAAGTGGGGGCTGGGAGTTGAGGCTCGGGTTTCAGAGGTCAGATCCCAAGGAGAGGACTGGGGTTGGCTGCACGAAGACATCTTGAAGGGGACAACTGCACCATAGCTAGTGGGGAGGGAGTCCGGGAAAAAGACTGGACCTTCCTAAGAGGCAAGAGACTATTATTTCAGGGTGTGTCAGGAGAGGGGATTCTTTCTCTGTCTGTCCACAGAAAGCAGAGCAAAACCTAAACGAGCTCCAGAGATGGGTGCGAGCCGCGGCTATCACCTCGGACACCAGAGACGGGCATGAAATGCTAACTGCTGCTGCAGCCACCAAAAATCCTGTGTGTAAGCACAGATCACTATCCACAGCCCCACCCCGGAAGGCTGTGCAGCCCGCCACTACCAGGGTCCCATGATCCAGGGACAACTTCCCCAGGAGAACATACGGCGCGCCTCAGGCTGCTGCAATGTCACGCCAGCCTCTGCCACTGCGGGCTCGCCTCACATTCCAATTATAACTACCATACCCCTCCCCGTCCCTGGCCTTAGTGAGCCAGACTGCCCTAATCAGCTGCTGTTTTAACCCTGTCATGTCTGGGTGGGAACAGAGGCCTGAAGACAACCTACATACAGAGGCAGGGCCAAAACCAAAGCTGAACCCCAGGAGCTGTGCGAACAAGAAGAGAAAGGGAAATTTCTCCGTGCAGCCTCAGGAGCAGCAGGTTAATTCCCCAAAATCAACTTGAGGTACCCTGCATCTGTGGAACACCTGAATAGAAAACGACTCATCCCAAAAACAGGTTGTGGACTTTGGGAGCAACTGTAGACTTGGGGTTTGCTGTCTGCAGCTGACTTATTTCTGACTTTTATGTTTATCTTAGTATAGTTCCTAGTGCTTGTTATCATTGGTGGATTTATTGATTTGATTGCTCTCTTCTTTTTCTTTTTTTTATTATTACTACTGTTTTATTCTAATAATTTAAAAAAATTTTTTTATTTTCATAATTGTTTTTAACTTTTATTATTTACTGGGTCTTTTTCTTTCTTTTTTCTCCCTTTTCTTCTGAGCTGTGTGGATGAAAGGGTCTTGGTGCTCCGGCCTGGTGCCAGGCCTGAGCCTCTGAGGTGGGAGAGCTAGTTCAGGACACTGGACCACCAGAGACCTCCCAGCCCCACATAATATCAATTGGCTGGAGTTCTCACAGAGATCTATGCCTCAACGCTAAGACCCAGCTCCACCCGACAGCCAGCAAACTCCAGTGCTGGACGCCCCATGCCAAAAAAACTAGCAAGACAGGAACATAACTGCACCCATTAGCAGAGAGGCTGCCTAAAATCATACTAAGTTCACAGACACCCCAAAGCACACCACTGCACGCGCTTCTGCCCACCAGAAAGACGTGATCCATTCCCACCCACCAAAACACAGTCACCAGTCTGCTCCACCAGGAAGCCTACACAATCCACTGAACCAACATTACCCACTGGAGGCAGACACCAAAAACAACGGGAACAATGAACCTGCAGCCTGCAGGAGAACCCAAACACAGTAAGTTCAATAAAATGAGAAGACGGAGAAATATGCAGCAGATGGAAGGAACAAGGTAAAAGCCCACCAGACCAAACAAATGAAGAGGAAATAGGCAGTCTACCTGAAAAAGAATTCAGAGTGATGATAGTAAAGATGATCCAAAATCTTGGAAACAGAATGGAGAAAATGCAAGAAACATTTAACAAGGAACTAAAAGAACAAAAGAGCAATGAAACAATGATGAACAACAAGAGAAATGAAATGAAAAATTCTCTAGAAGGAATCAATAGCACAATAACTGAGGCAGAAGAACACATAAGTGACCTGGAAGATAAAATAGTGGAAATAACTACCACACAGCAGTATAAAGAAAAAAGAATGAAAAGAATTGAGGACAGTCTCAGAGACTGCTGGGACAACATTAAATGCACCAACATTCGAATTATACGGGTCCCAGAAGAAGAAGAGAAAATATTTGAAGAGATGATAGTTGAAAACTTCCCTAACATGGGAAAGGAAATAGTCAATCAAGTCCAGGAAGCACAGAGTCCCATACAGGATAAATTCAAGGAGAAACATGCCAACACACATAGTAATCAAACTATCAAAAATTACACACAAAGAGAAAATATTAAAAGCAGCAAGAAAAAGAAACAAATAACATACAATGGGATGCCCCAAAAGATTAACAGCTGATCCTTCAGCAGAAACTCTGCAAGCCAGAAGGGAGTGGAAGGACATATTTAAAGTGATAAAAGGGACAAACATACAACCAAGATTACTCTACCCAGCAAGGATCTCATTCACATTTGACAGAGAAATTAAAACCTTTACAGGCAAGCAAAGCTAAGAGAATTCAGCACCACCAAACCAGCTTTACAACAAATGCTAAAGGAGCTTCTCTAGGCAGGAAACACATGAGGAGGAAAAGCCCTACAAAAACAAACCCCAAATAATTAAGAAAATGGTAATAGAAACATACATACTGATAATTACCTTACATGTAAATGGATTAAATGCTCCAAGCAAAAGACAAAGACTGGATGAATGGATACAAAAACAAGACCTGTATATATACTGTCAACAAGAGACCCACTTTAGACCTAGGGACCCACAGACTGAAAGTGAGGGGATGGAAAAAGATTATTCCATGAAAATGGGTATCAAAAGAAAGCTGGAGTAGCAATTCTCCTATCAGACAAAATAGATTTTAAAACAAAGACTACTACAAGAGACAAAGAAGGACACTACATAATGATCAAGGGATCAATCCAAGGAGAAGATATAACAATCATAAATATTTATGCACCCAACAGAGGAGCACCTCAATACATAAGGCAAATGCTAATAGCCATAAAAGGGGAAATCGACAGCAATACAATCATAGTATGGGGCTTTAACACCACACTTTCATCAATGGACAGATCATCCAAAATGAAAATAAATAACGAAACACAAGCTTTAAATGACACATTAAACAAGATGGGTTAATTGATATTTATAGGACATTCCATCCAAAAACAACAGAATACACTTTCTTATCAAGTGCTCATGGAACATTCTCCAGGATAGATCATATCTTGGGTCACAAATCAAGCCTCGGTAAATTTAAGAAAACTGAAATCGTATCAAGTATCTTTTCTGACCAC
>NC_041218.1:53277478-53278826 GCF_002837175.3 Physeter macrocephalus
GAAATCATAAAGATCAGATCAGAAATAAATGAAATAGAAACTAAGAAAACAATAGCAAAGATCAATAAAACTAAAAGCTGGTTCTTCGAGAGGATAAACAAAATTGATAAACCATTAGGCAGACTCATCAAGAAAAAAAGGGAGAAGACTCAAATCAACAGAATAAGAAATGAAAGAGGTGAAGTGACAACTGACACTGCAGAAATACAAAGGGACACTGCAGAAATACAATGGATCAGGAGAGATTACTACAAGCAACTATATATGCCAATAAAACAGAAAACTGGGAAGAAACAGATAAATTCTTAGAAAACCACAACCTTCTGAGACCGAACCAGGAAGAAATAGAAAACATAAAAAGACCAATCACAAGCCCTGAAATTGAAACTGTGATTAAAAGTCATCCAGCAAGCAAAAGCCCAGGACCAGATGGTTTCACAGACGAATTCTATCAAATATTTAGAGAAGAGCTAACACCTATCCTCTCAAACTCTTCCAAAATATAGCAGAGGGAGGAACACTCCCAAACTCATTCTACGAGGCCACCAATGCTCTGATACCAAAACTAGACAAAGATGTCACAAAAAAGGAAAACTACAGGCCAATATCACTGAAGAACACCGATGCAAAAATCCTCAACAAAATACAAGCAAACAGAATCCAACAACACATTAAAAAGATCATACACCATGATCAAGTGAGGTTTAACCCAGGAATGCAACGATTCTTCAATATACAGAAATCAATCAATGTGATACACCATATTAAAAAACTGAAGGATAAAAACCATATGATAATCTCAACAGATGCAGAAAAAGCTTTTGACAAAATTCAACACCCATTTATGATAAAAACTCTCCAGAAAGTAGGCATAGAGGGAACCTACGTCAATATAATAAAGGCCATATAAGACAAACCCACAGCCAACATCGCTCTCAATGGTGAAAAACTGAAACCATTTCCTCTAAGATCAGGAGCAAGACAATGTTGCCCACTCTCACCACTATTATTCAACATAGTTTTGGAAGCTTTAGCCACAGCACTCAGAGACAAAAAAGAAATAAAAGGAATCCAAATCAAAAAGAAGTAAAACTGTCACTGTCTGCAGATGACACGATACTGTACATAGAGAACCCTAAAGATGCTACCAGAAAACTGCTAGAGCTAATCAATGAATATGGTAAAGTAGCAGGATACAAAATTAATGTACAGAAATCTCTTGCATTCCTATACACTAATGATGAAAAATCTGAAAGAGAAATTAAGGAAACACTCCCATTTACCACCGCAACAAAAAGAATAAAATATCCAGGAATAAACCTACCTAAGGAGACAAAAGACCTGTATG
>NC_041218.1:53279532-53285990 GCF_002837175.3 Physeter macrocephalus
ATACAGATTGCCAATAAACACATGAAAGGATGCTCAACATCACTAATCATTAGAGAAATGCAAATCAAAACTACAATGAGATATCATCTCACACCGGTCAGAATGGCCATCAACAAAAAAATCTACAAACAATAAATGCTGAAGAGGGTGTGGAGAAAAGGTAACCCTCTTGCACTGTTGGTGGGAATGTAAATTGGTACAGACACAATGGAGAACAGTATGGAGGTTCCTTAAAAACCTAAAAATAGAACTACCAATGACCCAGCAATCCGACTATTGGGCATATACTGTGAGAAAACCATAATTCAAAGAGTCATGTCCCACAATATTCATTGCAGCACTATTTACAATAGCCAGGATATGGGAGCAACCTAAGTGTCCATCGACAGATGAATAGATAAAGAAGATGGGGCACATATATACAATGGAATATTACTCAGCCATAAAAAGAAACAAAATTGAGTTGTTTGTAGTGAGGTGGATGGACCTAGAGTCTGTCATACAGAGTGAAGTCAGAAAGAGAAAAACAAATACCATATGCTAACACATATATATATATGGAATCAAAGAAAGAAAAAAGGTTCTGATGAACCTAGCGGCAGGACAGGAATAAAGACGCAGACACAGAGAAAGGCCTTGAGGACACAGGGAGGGGGAAGGGTAAGCTGGGACGAAGTGAGAGAGTAGCATTGACATATGCACTACCAAATGTAAAATAGATGGTTAGTGGGAAGCAGCTGCATAGCACAGGGAGATCAGCTTGGTGCTTTGTGACCACCTAGAAGGGTGGGATAGGGAGGGTGGACAGGAGACGCAACAGGCAGGGTATATGGAGATATATGTATACATATAGCTGATTCACTTTGTTATACAGCAGAAACTTTACAACACTGTAAAGCAATTATTACTCCAATAAAGGTTTTAAAAAAATAAAAGAAGGGCTTCCCTGGTGGCGTAGTGGTTGGGAGTCCGCCTGCCAATGCAGGGGACACGGGTTCGTGCCCTGGTCCGGGAAGATCCCATATGCCACAGAGCGGCTGGGCCCATGAGCCATGGCCTTGGGCCTGCGAGTCCGGAGCCTGTGCTCCGCAGCGGGAGAGGCCACAACAGTGAGAGGCCCACATATCACAAATAAATAAATAAATAAAAATAAAAGTATAAAAAACAATGTACTTACCTTAATTTAAGAATATACTTTATTGCTAAAAAACGTTAACCATCATCAGACATGCAGGGTTGCCACAAATCTTCAATATATAAAAAACAGAATATATGTGCAGTGCAATAAAGTGCAGCACAATAAAACAGGGCATGCCTGTATTAATAGTTCATTTCTTTTTATTGCTGAGTAGTATTCCAATGAATATAGAGCAGACTGTTTTTCCATTCATCTGTTTATGGACATTCGGGTTGTTCCCATTTTTTGGCTCTTACAAGTAAAATGTCTGAGTATTTTTGTACAAGTCTTTGTGTGGACATATGCTTTTATTTCTCTTGGCTAAATACCTAGGAGTAAAACAGCTGGGTCATGTAATAGGTATATGTTTAACCTTTTAACAACTGCCAAGTTGTTTTCCAAAGTGGTCATTACATTTACATTCCCCTCAGCAATATAGAGAGTTCTAGTTGCTATACATCTTAGCCAACACTTGATGTGGTCAGTATTTTTAATTTTAGACATTATAGTGGGCATGTGGTAGTATCTCATTTTGGTTTTGATTTGTATTTCCCCAATGACTAATGATATTGAGAGCATGTTTTCACATGCTTATTTACCATCTGGACATTTTATTTGGTAAGTGCCTATTTAAATATTTTGCCCATTTTTGAGTTGTCTTCTTATTATTCAGCTGTAAGAGTTCACTGTAAGCTGGACAGAAGTCTTCTGTCAGACATATGTTTTGAAAATATTTCCTCCAAGTTTGTGTATGACTTGCCTTTCAATTTTGCAATTTTGTGTCTTGTGAAGAGCACAATTTTAAATTTTGATGAAATCCAAATTATTTTCTTTTATACTTGATGTTTTTTGTGTCCTATTACAAGAAATCTTTGCCAAAATCAGTAAGATTTTCTCCTGTATTTTATTCTTGAGTTTTAGAGACTTAGGTTTTACATTTTGGTCTAATATACATTTAGAGTTAATTTTTATACATTGTGCAATGAATGAGCCAAAGTTTATTTTTTATGTACAGATATCCAATTGTTACAATACCATTTGTTGAAGACTATCTTTTCCCTCATAGAACTGTCCTGGCACCTTGGTCAAAAATCAATTGACTATATTTTAGTGGGTGTATTTCTACTGTCTCTATTCTGTTCCATTGATCTATATCTAACTTTACATCAATATCACACTGTCTTGATTTACTGTAATTTTATTAAGTCTTAAAATCAGTTAAAATCCTCCACTTGTATTCTTTTTAAAAATTGTTTTAACTATCCCAGATCCCATGTATTTTCATATAAACTACAGAATCTGATTGTCAATTACTGTCAAAAAAAAAAAAGTAAGCCTAGAAGGAGTTTTGTTGAAATTGTATCAAAACTATGACCAATTTGAGAAGAACTCACATCCATACAACACTGATTCTTCCAGTCCATGAACACGGCACATCTCTCCATTTATTTACACCTTCTTTAGTTCCTCTCAACAATACTTTTGTAGTTTTCAGTATATAGATCTTACAAATCTTTTGTCAATTTAGCTCTAAAAGCTCCATATTTTTTATACTTCTGTAAATGACTGTTTAATTTCAATTTCCTAGTATATGAAACACAATTAATTATTATACTGACTTCGTATCCTGCAACCTTGCTAAATTTGTTGGTTTTAGTAGCATTTATGTATATAACATTCATAAAGATTTTCTACATAATTAATCACACGTCATCTGCAAATAAAGATGGCTTTACTTCTTCATTTTCAAACTGTATGCTTTTTATTTCTTTTTGTTGCCTTATCTGACTGACTAGAACCGGCATTAGCAAACTACAGCCTGCATGCCAAATCCGTCCCACTGCTTGTTTTCATGCAGCGTGCAAGCCAAGAATGGTTTTCACATTTTAAAATGTTTAAAAGAAAATCAAAGAATACTATTTCATGACACATGAAAATTATATGAAATTCAATATCCATAAATAAAGTTTTATTGGAACAGAGACACTCACTCATTTATGTACTGTCTATAGCTGTTTTCACGCTAAAGCAGCAGAAACCGTATGTCCCACAAAGCCTGAACTATTTACCATCTGGCTGCTTATGGAAAATTTTGCTGACTCCTGGGCTAGAACCTCCAGTACAATGTTAAACAGAAGAAGTGAGGACATCCTTCCCTTGTTAACACTTAATCCCTCATATTTCACAGGAAGAATGGGTTTAAACCATGGATTAGAAATAGCTATTTGGTTTACACTCAAAGCAGGAACATTTACTCAAGGCTCATTTAATATCATTTAATATTTATTTTCCATATATGCATGAATTACTTCCAGCTTAACATAGGACAAAACCATCCTCACTGTTAATCTTGACTTCAATAAAACTAAGACAGTAGCATGCTATGTAAAACATATTATCAAGCCAATTTTTAGAAAGTACACAACAGATGGTAAGTACAGCTGACTCTTAAACAACATGGAGGTTAGAGGTGCCGAAGCTTGGCACAGTTGAAAACTCACATAGAATTTATGGTTGGCCCTCCATAACCCTGGTTCCTCTGTATCCATGCAACCATGGATGGCGTGGTACTATAGTATATACTATTGAAAATGAAACTGCGCTTAAGTGGACCCAGGCAGTTCAAACCCATGTTGTTCAAAGATTAACTGTAGAGCAACAATTTATGACAAACTTTTAGAAACAAGTGGGAAGAAATTTTTTTCTACTAAAAATCTACCACTATTTTTTATTCAGAGTAATATACTGAGGAGAGCCACTTTAAATCATCACTTTCTATACTGAAATATATATAAATGACTTAACTGTTTCAATAAAAAAATAACATACCCACAATAAAAGGCAGCCATAAGCATATAAGTCAGAACTTGGAGAAGCAGGTTTTCCCATTTTCAATTCAGGTGATAGCAAACTCAAGTCACCAACCATCATGTTCACTGAGGCTCGCTGACTCTACAAAAACAGTAGGTTAAATATTTTAAAGGCAACACAGGTGAGGTGGCATTCTGTGAAGTAATCTGCATTTAATCAACACAAAAAATATTCATTTGAAATATTTTATTCTCTCCTGCTTTCAAATATTTTTACCTAATTTCCACTATTATAAATTACTCTTAAAATCAGTCTCATGAAATTAACAATGAGACTATGGTTACATTTCACATTGTAGACTCCAGCAGATTAAAAATTAAGAACCAGTGATTCTTTAAGAATTTGGTACTCTTTTTTTAAAAAACACACTTCATAAGGGCTAGAGGCAGTGCTATTCTCTAATTCTGAAAATTCTAAATAACTTTTAAAAACCACAAGTCTACAAAGTACTTCCTTACTGACCATTTTCTAAGTACACCATTTCCAATGTGTCAAAGGATGATGAATGACAAGAACATGAACCCTGGATTCAGACAAACCTTGACTGCCATTCCCACTCTGCCATTTATTTGCTATGTGACCTTGGGCTTTAACCACTTTGAGCCTAAATTAATTAATTTGTAAAAAGGAAATGAATTAATTTGTAACTAGTTTATAGAATTATTGTAAAGGTAAAGGTAATCAGCACAATAATTACCTAGCACATATCACTACCATCATTATCCTTGCTTCTCAGAGTGTGGTCCAAAGACCAGCAGCTACAGTATCACCAGGGAGCTTGTTAGAAATACAAAATCTCCATCCCAGAAATGCCGAATAAAAATCTGCAGTTTATGTACACCTGAAACATATAGTATCATATACTAATTTTACCTCAATTTCTAAAAATTGCATTTTAACAAGATCCCCAGGAGATTCGCATGCAGTATGAAGTATGAAAAGCAATGCTCTTGACTACAGTCTACTTTTCAAATTACCCTTCCTGATTAGTACTTCAATCTGAGAGTAGGGTGAAAAATGCAGCAAAAGGTGAGTTTAATCAATATTTCAAAGTAAATAATTTTAAACAGAGATTAAAAACAATGTTTTGTTGGATAATAACAGCTGACAAATCAGTATAAAACAGGAAGAATTCCTTGGAGTCATATCTATAGTTGTGCAAATTGCATGTTCAAAAGGTAAACTAACCAGGATCCCTATTTATTGAGACATTTTTAAAACTCACAGTTCAGTTATTTTTCTTAAGATGTTATCCTAATTTTCAAATAAATAAACATTTCAGCAAATCTACTATGTATAAATCCTCTATAATCCAGCATTTCATTATAGTTTTACATTTTTATTTTCTCTTCTATTTGAGGTACCACATGAACACCACTGAAACTGTATACAGACAGGTGGCATTATCCTATAACTTGCCGACGACCAACAAATAAAGCATTATGGGGACTTCCCTGGCAGTCCAGTGGTTAAGACTTTGCCTTCCAATGCAGGGGGTGCAGGTTCGATCCCTGGTCAGGGAGCTAAGATCTCACAGGCCTCACGGCCAAAAAAACCAAAACATAAAACAGAAGCAATAACTGTAACAAATTCAATCAAGACTTTTAAAAAATGGTCCACATCAAAAAACATCTTTAAAAAAAATAAAAAAGCATTATGACTTTTACTAGTCAAAAGGGAACTCCTCAGACAATAACATATTGGCAAGGATGTTGAGAAACTGGAATCCTCATACATCGCTGATGAGAATGTAAAACAGTGCAGCCACTTTGGAAAACAGTTGTGTTCCTTAAACGGTGAAACACAGAAGAGTTACCATATAACCCAACAAGTCCACTCCCAAGAAAACATATCTCCACACAAAAACTTGTACACTGATTTTCATAGCAGCATTATTCATAATAATAAAAAAGTGGAAACCCAAATGCCCACAAACTGACAAAGGTAAAAACAAAATATGGCATAGCCATACAACGAAAAATTATTTGGGCATTTTTAAAAGGGAATGAAGTTTAGACACATGCTACAACATGGATGAACCTTTAAAACATTATGCAGAGTGAAATAAGTCAATCACAAAAGGCCACACATGATCCATTTATAGGAAATGTCCAGAATAGGCAAATCCATAGGGACAGAAAATAGATTAGTGGTTTCCAAGAGGCTGAGTAGAGAAAGAAAGGGGGAGTAACTGCAAACTGGTATGGGGTTTCTTTTTGAGGGTGATAAAAAATGTTCTGGAATTAGACAGTGGTGATTGATGCAGAACTTTCTGACCATAGTAAAATTAGTAGTGAATTATACACATTACGGTATGTGAATTATATCTCAATAAAGCTGTTAGTTTAACAAAGAGAACTGCTCACTCATGATTGTGTGTATTTTGGTTTTTGTTTTTTGTGTTTTTTTT
>NC_041218.1:53286238-53313221 GCF_002837175.3 Physeter macrocephalus
CCATGGCTCATGGGCCTAGCCGCTCCGCGGCATGTGGGATCTTCCCAGACTGGGGCACGAACCCGTGTCCCCTGCATCGGCAGGCAGACTCTCAACCACTGCGCCACCAAGGGAAGCTCTGATTGTGTGTATTTTGAAATTGCCCATTCTACCAAAAAGAAAAAAAAAAAATCACAATATGCTCTTTAATTGTCTGATTTTGTTATTCCCACAAACTGCCTCTTCTGAGGTAATATGACAACAAACTTCACAGACAATGTCATCAAACTAGAACTTGAATTAAACGGAAAAGTCCAAGGTTCCCAAGTTTCTAAAAATGCCCATTAATCAAAAAATAGCAAAGTATGTATATCTAAATTTAATCTATTGAGGGGGAGGGCACCAGTAGACTGGGAGACAGGAGATGGCCACGTAGTTTTCCTTGTGTACTTCCAGCAACTAAATGTTTCTTGATGAATTAATTAAGTAATGCTAATGTTGTCAAGCCACTGACTGTAATTTCAGGTTGCTCCTTAGACTTACGGTTAAAAAATATAATGCACAACTTTAGAAACTCTTGTTCCAGCACGTACCTGATAACACATAATTGCTTATACTACATGACACACCTTAACTGAAGGCAAAGATCTTACAATAAATTACCATATGATATAAAAGTGCTGAACTACTGCCTAATAATACTAAATAATACTAAATGAAGTCTAGAACTTATTTATAAAGCCACTATATTTTACCACAGATTTGGTGAAGTCAAAATCTCCAACAATTCCATGTTGACGATTTAAAGCAAATACATTGTTCTGATGAAGTGATCCATGAATTATGTCAGCCTTGTGCAATGTATGCAGGCCCTGGGCAACACCTTTCATGACCTTTAAAGCTTCCTACAGACAAGTACATACAAAAGAAGTCAGGAAGTAGACAAATCATTTTAACAGCTGAACCTTTTCTCTAATTAAAAGACTTTTCCAAAAGTGACTAAGCTTCCTCCAAATGAATCTTTAAAAAGAATACAGCATAGAGAAAGAATTAAAGGATAGAAGTCCTGATTATGTAACTGGTAATACTGTGTGGTGTGTGTGTGTGTGTATGACTTAGAGACTACAGTCTCTAAGAAGACTTGGATTACATATAATGAGCAGAAAGCACCTAGAAGAAAAAGAGACTGAAATAGTGTTACTGGGTAGCAAGAATCTGGGCATCCTTTATTGTTATTACTAATTCAAATTTACAATAGAAATTAAAGCTATTGCTTAAAACTTATAATACCAAGCGCTATACTACACAATTTACATACAGCACAACTTAATAGTTATAAGGATAGGTTTTGGTGCCAAAAAGACCCAATTCCAAGTCCCAACTCAGCCACTGGATGAGGGACCCTGTGCAAGTCACATTAATCTCTGTGAGCCTCATTTTTCTAATCTGTATATAATGGGATAACTCATATCACAGGGCTGATATGACAATTAAATAGAATGAGTCAAAACTGTACACTGTATAAAGCATGTAGTATATCCTAAATAAACTTTAGATGTTATTTTTCTCATTTAATACATCCATGGAAATAAGGTTTTTTACTTACTTCTAAAGTTAAAGGCATGCTGGATTGAATAGCACTCAGGTTTGCCCTAGGATAGTATGGGACCATCAGATAAGCCATAGGATCAGACTGAGAAGCAAAACAGAGAACGAGAATCTAAGTGAAAAATTCTTCAATATATTTTTAGTATACAATGACTGTACAAAATAACTTTTCTGGAAAGAATTACTTCTGTGCTGTGCAAAAGCTTTTAAGTTTAATTAGGCCCCGTTTGTTTAGTTTTGCTTTTATTTCTTTTGCCTAGGGAGACTGATAGGAGAAAGTATTGCTACAATTTATGTCAAAGACTGTTTCTTCTATGTTCTCCTCCAGGAGTTCTACGGTTTCATGTCTTACATTTAGGTCTTTAAACTATTTTGAGTTTATTTTTATATATGGTGTAAGGGAATGCTCTAATTTCATTGCTTTACATACCCAGCACCACCTTTTGAAGACTGTCTAATTAAACTTATAAGCTTTTGCACAGCAAAGGAAACTATCAACAAAATGAAGACAACCTACGAAATGAGAGAAAATATTCACAAATGATGCGATTAACAAGGGGTTAATATCCAGAATATACAAAGACCTCATAAAACTCAATATCAAAAAACACCAATCAGGGATTCCCTGGTGGCGCAGTGGTTGCGCGTCCGCCTGCCGATGCAGGGGAACCGGGTTCGCGCCCCGGTCCGGGAAGATCCCACATGCCGCGGAGCGGCTGGGCCCGTGAGCCATGGCCGCTGAGCCTGCGCGTCCGGAGCCTGTGCTCCGCAACGGGAGAGGCCACAACAGAGGGAGGCCCGCATACCACAAAAAAAAAAAAAAAAAAAACACCAATCAAAAAATGGGCAGAAGACTTGAATAGACATTTTTCCAAAGAAGACATACAGATGGCTAACAGGTACATGAAAAGATGCTCAATATCACTAGTTATTAGAGAAAGGCAAATCAAAATCACAATGAGGTATCACCTCACACCTGTCATAATGGCTATCATCAAAAAATCTACAAATAACAAATTTTGGAGAAGATGTGGAGAAAAGGGAGCCCTCATACACTGTTGGTAGGAATGTAAATTGGTGTCGCCACTATGGAAAACAGTATGGAGGTTCCTCAAAAAACTAAAAATAAAACTACCATATGATCCAGCAGTTCCACTCCTGGGTATATATCCGGAAAAAACAAAAAAACTTATTCTAAAAGATACATGCACCCCAACGTTCATAACAGCACTATTTACAATAGCCAAGACATGGAAGCAACCCAAACGCCCATCAACAGATGACTGGATTAAGGAGATGTGGTAGATATACAATGTGATATTAGCCATTTAAAAGAATGAAATACTGCCATTTGCAACAACATGGATAGAGAATATCATGCTTAGTGAAATAAGTCAGAGAAAGGCAAATACTATATGATATCACATATGTGGAATCTAAAAAATAATACAAATGAATGTATATACAAAACAGAAACAAACTCACAGACATAGAAAACAAACTTGTGGTTACCAAAGGGGAGAGGGAAAGTGGGAGGGACAAATTAGGGGTACGGGATTAACAAATACAAACTATTATATATAAAATAGATAAGCAACAAGGATTTACTGTGTAGCACAGGGAATTATACCCATTATCATGTAATGGAATGTAATCTGCAAATATACTGAATCACTATGCTGTACACTTGAAACTAACACAATATTGTAAATCAACTATATACTTCAATTTTTAAAAAATTAAAAGGAATTAATTACTTCTCTAAAGCTTGGAGCTAAAACGCACTTTAAATAAAATGTTTTCTGCAAGACACTAGCATAAAAACTTTACCTTACACAAAAACAGGAATATCAATGGTAGCAACCCAGACTCTTCTTTAGCTTCTCTCCAAGCTCTGTGATACGCGGCTGCTCTCTGAATTACCCTGGCTTCTGTGTCGACATCCACAGAATAGCCCTTGTACCAAAAAAAAAAGAGGGATTGGCAATTACAAGATTAAAAATCTCACTCTAATTATATATCATTCCAACTTAAATTAGATTTTTATATAAGTTAAAATATATCTAAATTTAATTTTTTAATTGTATAAGTACTTTTTCTATCTGCTTTAAATGATATGATTTAGAAAGAAAAGAACATTTCTACCAGTAGCTTAAGATACACTCTACAATATGCACTCACTAAGACCAAAGTAATTATCCTACTATCCTGATTAACAGTTTTCCAGGTCATTGAAGAGAAGAAATCAACACAGAAGACTGTGTTGGCAAAATAGCTGAGATTTCAAAGAGAAATGTAAGAAAAACAAGAATTTTAAAAGCCTCTTGGCTAGAATGTAATAAGTTCACCCGAAAAAAGGAAAGCAAGTATATCCTATTAAAGACATATATTATTTAGGGAAATGAGAGAAACTTTAAATTCAAAATTAGTTCTGGCAACAACACTGGAAGCATAATCATCATACCAGTCAATTCACATAATTTAGAAAATAAACAGTGGGTCTTTACTTTCCTGAAAAGTACCACCACCACTCCCCTTTGTACTTCTGAATCTCCCACAAGTCCAAACAACTTAAACTTACCTTTAAAAGAATTATCTGCCCGTTAACCTCAGAACATACCAAAGGACGCTTCCTGCTAAGTTCCTTCATGGGCTCAGCATCAAGAAGATCCCTTTCCAAGCTCATTGTAAGAAGACCACCAGAGTTCTAGGCACAAGTTTTTGTTACAGTTGAAGAATCCAAATAATCCAAGCACTTTTAAATAATCAACAAAATTAGTTACATACTATTAGATGGATTGGACATCAATCCTACTGGAGACACTAATAAATAAAAATATTTAAAGTTTCATATTTTTTCTATTTCCTGGCTCTTGAACTGCCACCCAAAATGTAATGACCATACATTTAATCATTGCAACAGTTCTCTAACAGATTCTGAAGATGACTGGGATGAACCAGACGTGCTTGCAAGGGACCCTTATGTTTACCTGGAAAACTTCATGTGTTTCCTAAAAAATATTAAAATGATGACAAATAAAAAGGAGACTGTACAATGGGAATGAGATGTCTAAAAATTATGACTACTGTGAACTCTAACCTGCCTCTGAAGTGGAATCCTCAAAAGTGAAAATGGCTTTTAAATAATTTAACTTTACTAGGTATTTCTGCTACTTTTTATTTTTTTATTTTTTTATTTTTTTTCTGTGGTATGCGGGCCTCCCTCTGTTGTGGCCTCTCCCGTTGCGGAGCACAGGCTCCGGACGCGCAGGCTCATTGGCCATGGCTCACGGGCCCAGCCGCTCCGCGGCATGTGGGATCCTCCCAGACCGGGGCGCGAACCCGGTTCCCCTGCATCGGCAGGCGGACGCGCAACCACTGCGCCACCAGGGAAGCCCCTCTGCTACTTTTTAAAAGGAATAATTTTTTTTTGCACTAAAACATGACTATCAACATTTTAAATCAAGCTGAGTTTTGGGGCTTCCCTGGTGGCGCAGTGGTTGAGAATCTGCCTGCCAATGCAGGGGACACGGGTTCGAGCCCTGGTTTGGGAAGATCCCACATGCCGCGGAGCAACTAGGCTCGTGAGCCACAATTACTGAGCCTGCTCTCCGCAACAAGAGAGGCCGTGATAGTGAGAGGCCCGCGCACCGCGATGAAGAGTGGCCCCCACTTGCTGCAACTAGAGAAAGCCCTCGCACAGAAATGAAGACCCAACACAGCCATAAATAAATAAATAAATAAATAAATTTTAAATCAAGCTGAGTTTTACTGTGGTATATAGTTTTAGTAAGAGGGGTTGTGAAATTATTTTCTGTTTTTTTTTAAGTGTTGTCAGCATATTTAAGTAATCCACAATACATAATCTACAGGGGTTTCCTAAGGATACATCACAGGAAAACATCTTAAAATAATTAAAGGCATCCATAAGCCACAATTTGAACCTTTTATAATCTTCCACAATAAAACAGATTAGCATATTTTTAAAATTAATTTTCAAGTCCTATATAGCACCACAAATTCACTCACCCATCCTGTAAGAGAGAGTCTCTAAGCAAGAGTTAAATAATTGCAAGGAAAACACTACATTATTTTAAAGTTTAGTCTGAAAAGATTATACAGTAATTGCTTTAACAATTTATGGGACTTATTAATCTTACACATTTATGAGTTCACTAGTCTATGTGAACATCCCTTTATGTACTGTATTTAAGCTATTATCATGGACTTAATGACAATCTTAAAGAATACACATCTTGGTCTTCCCTGGTGGCACAGTGGTTAAGAATCCGCCTGCCGATGCAGGGTATACGGGTTCGTGCCCCGGTCCGGGAAGATCCCACATGCCGCGGAGCGGCTGGGCCAGTGAGCCATGGCCGCTGAGCCTGCGCGTCCGGAGCCTGTGCTCCGCAACGGGAGAGGCCACAACAGTGAGAGGCCCGCGTACACATCTTGGGCTTCCCTGGTGGCACAGTGGTTAAGAATCCGCCTGCCGATGCAGTGGACACGGGTTCGTGCCCCGGTCCGGGAAGATCCCACATGCCGCGGAGCGGCTGGGCCAGTGCACAGATTCTGCTCTGAGAGCCGAAGTTTACCAATCCTGCTCCACAGAGTCCTTCTAATACACTGATCTCCCAGGCTTTGAATCCTGCCTGCTTTAACTTAAAAGATAAATTTTGTTTAAATTCCTCATGACTATCAGTGTCCTGCTCCTATTTTAACCTGGAACAGAAGCTAAACTGCTTCATCACTTCAAAAAATAAACAACTATAATTCAAATAAGTGCCATGCAATGTATTGAGTGGGTATGAGGAAAAGAGAAAACAAAGAAAAACATGCAAATTGATATAAACATTGATATAAAAATTAAAAACATGCAAATTGATATAAATATAGTATGCAAGTATTAAAGACAGTCTTGAGAAAAGTTCTAATAATACCTAAAAACCATTCCTCAGGAACATTTCCATAAAGTAAGGATATTATAAATTTAACACTAACACATAATTTTAACGTCATCACTTTTCAACACTCTCTGCAGAACAGTAATCCTCAGGGGAAACAACGCTTACCATGTACTTAAGTAATCCTATTTCAGGATGAAGTAGAGGAAGCTCAGGGAACCATTTCAGTACCAAGCTATTCAGCTTCTCCTAAATTTAAAAAATATTTTTATTATAGATCAATATATATTCAATTGTGACATGCTGGTATCTCCCTTATTATACATCTAACAAGATATATAATCTAATAATATCTATAACCTCATAAAATATATAATCACTGATTTTGCCTTCTACTACAAGAAATATTAAACGAAAACCAAGAGCCATTTGGTTCTAAATTACCATCTTACTAACAGAAGAAAAACTTAATTACCAATTTTAAGCTTAATATACATATACAGGCACAAAACCTTGCCTAAGGTCAAACTCCATACTCACTCACAAGCTAAAATGAAAAAGTATGAAAAACCAATTTGAGTCATAAAATTGTCACTATTTCTCAAAATAGTAGAACACAGTACAAACACAGAACAAAATAGAACACAGTAACATTTTAAAATAATGGCTATTTCATTTTAGGAAGAAAAAAATCATAAAAGCCTTGAAAGAAAAAATAAACATGTAGCTCTACAAAAGCTACTTTGAAGCAAATGTGTAAACTGAGAATCCTTAGAAAAGTCACTTATCACATGTTTATTCAGTAAAACTTCTAGATACTTATCAAGTTCCTGGGAGATAGCTATTTTATCCAAGGTTCATAAGGTGAACAATGAAGCACACACAGTCAGATAAGTTTGCTAAATAATGCATAACACTTAAAATGCCTATTATTTTCATAGTATTTTTATTTTTCAGAGGCACTGTTTCTTATCTTACTTCTTTCCCATAACATCCCTGAAACATAAAATACAATATTCTCTCCATTTTAAAGACAAAATATGCTGACTGACTCTTCCAAAGTCACAAAAATTCATGGTAGAACTTTCCCCCAACCCAGTAGTTTTATTTTGTTATATTCTTCAACTAAATTATGATGCCCTATTAATGTTTTCATTGCAGTTTTAAGCTAAAATGATGTTCATACAGATTTTAATAAAGGAAAAAATCTTTAGGCTTTATTTTCAACAGAAAACAAGCAATATGCAAGTGTCTGTTATAATCTCGATTCTTGTAAAAACAAGCAGAAAGAAAACTAAAAGGAAGTTAACTCAAAAGTTAAATGTGATTATACTACTGTTACCACTGAGTGAGAACATTACAGATAATGTTTCTTCTTCCTTATACTTTTCTGTGATTTTCACATTTGGCACAATGGTTATGAATTATTTTGTCATCAGAAATTAATTTCTAAATTCACAAACATTACTATACCAACTTAACTATGCCAGTATAATCTCTGATCTTTTGATTATAGTACACTTCATAAAAATGGATATTTGAATTCAATTTTTACAGTAAAAACTAATTCAAAATTTCAAAGAATCAAATACTTACATATTCCTCCTGCTCATGATAAATTTCCTGAAAGACACTATTCCGCAATTGAGTTATTTCTTGTTTTATTTCCTCAATCTCAGATCCATCATGGTCATCGGACTTTAATCAGAAAGAAAAAAGTGACCTTACAGACTTATGAAAGTAGACTCAAAACAAGTCTTCCTAGTAAGAATTAATGCAACTTCTACAGCAAATCACTCTGTCTGATTTCTATGTATCCTTCTACACCTAGCACATAACAATCTCTCATAACACTTGTCAAATTAATATTTATTAGTTTATTCTAATCCTGACTTTTCCAAAACCGACAAAAAGGAATTATAAAAATAAAGTCATAAAATTAATTACATAGATATTTCTTATCTCTTAATTTGCTGTACATTTTCTCTAAGACGACCAACTGCCACCATTTCATTTTAGGAAGAAAAAATCATAAAAGCCTTGAAAGAAAAAATAAACATGTAGCTCTACAAAAGCTACTTTGAAGCAAATGTGTAAACTGAGAATCCTTAGAATCCAAATCTATGTAAGATTTGATTTTTAAAAAATTAGTAAACATGTGGCATGTCTACTACAGGAAAGACAATGTAGGACTCACAAAGACTCCATAAAACTCTAAGATAATGAACAAGCCTCCTTAAAAGGTACATGTTTTCAAAGTTAGATGTTTCTATAAAAGTTAAAAAATTAAACTAAAAAAGACCCCATTCCCCACAGCCCAGAATAGGATAAAACTAGAAAAATTTTAAACTATTAAATTAGCTCCACTCCATGCTTAAATGCTCCAATGAGGAAGAAAGCTAACTCAAGTTGGATTAGGATATAATGTAAATCCCTTTGACAAGTAAATTCTTTGTTCAAGGAAACAAAGAATGCCAGTTCATTCACAAAGTTTCAAGCCTAAAGAAGGAGGTTTAGTCCAGTTTAAAGTGTCCTAATTCTTCCAGTTCTATTATAATATGAAAACAACTTAAAACTATTTGCAAGAAATAGTATGTCCAGCCATTAAAAAGAGAGCTAAAAAAAGACATCCTGAACTTTACGACAAAATTCTACCTTTGGGGGAGTACCCCATAGCCTCGCAGCATGTAGTAGGCTTGTTTTTAATAGGTATTATAACAGTCCATATCAACAGTTTTTTAAATTATTTGAAAATGCTTATCTTACTAACAACCAAGGCAACCATGTAAAATGTTTTTTAAAAACATTTCATGACATGGGAAAATGTTTACACTATTAACATAGTAATTTTATTTAAACACAACACTGAAGGGAAAAACAAAATGTGAATAATTTTAAAGAGTGTATTTATGCATTATTCTTACGCATAAATAAAATGAGGTACACACAGAGTTCATTAAGAACCAACTGTTTCCTTACTTCTTCCAAATTATTCTTTTCAACCAATTTCCATCTCAGTTGAGCCTTTAAGCTTTTCAGTGTCTTTTTAATGGACAGCAAGTGATCCACATTGGGGCTCTTATTTAAACATTCAATAATCTGTTTCTTAAACTAAGTGAGAGAAAGAGTTGTTATATTTTCAACACATAGACAACAATATTAATCGAACAGTCGCTTTCTGACCACTCATTAATTCTCTATGAAGATTCAACTAGTATTTACTAGGTTCAGATTGAAGTAAGAAATTCTTCAATTTTCAACAAGACAATTCTACTCACTGATTTCTTAATTATCCACATATCTATTTAGAAGAGTATCATTCTAGCAATCAAAGAAGCAAAGGGAAAAAATATTTCAAGCAGAGACACACAGTGAGACATACTTTGCTACAGAAAATTGTATTTCTAGTGAGGATGTAAATTGAAATTACCCTTCCCAAAAGTAGTTTGACAATATGTATCAAGTTTTAAGAATGTTCATTCCTTTTGACTTAGTAATTAACAATTTTTAGGAATCTATTTGAGGAAATACACAAAATTATGTACAAAGATTATGTACAGTGTTATTTATGGTAAAAAAAATGGAAGTAACCTTAACATCTGATAAATGAAAGGTTAAATAACACTGTACATCTATGCAGGAGATGATGTTTTAGTCACTCAAAATGACAGTATACAAGAATTATTAATCATATGGGCAAATGTTCATAATACACAATTAAACGAAGAAAACACTTTCAAAACAGTTTACAAAATGATGTAGTGCACATAATATTCATACATACATATAAGTCACCATTCACAAAGGGAAACTAGCAGTGAGTATCTCTTAAGCAAAGGGGACTATAATCAATGCTTTTATTTCTTCGTATCTTTCTGTATATAGCAAGTTTTCTACTGTAAACTTGTATAGGCAAAAAGAAAATGATAAAAGTTATGTTTTAAAGGACATAAGAAAATCAAAGATTTAAGACAATAAAAAAATCTCAATATATTTATATCAGTGAAATGCCATTTCCACTATAGGATGAATTTAATTACATACCAGCTAACAATGGCTATACCGTTTTTCTAGCAATAGTAAATAATTTATCTACACACTGGGTATTAAACTACTTGAGAAAAGTTTAAGTATTAAAAATTTCAAAGCATTAGTATATAAGACCAATAATATAAAGCATAATCCAACCTCAACACTGTCCTTGTACTTGGATTGTACTGTGGCAATAAGCCTTTCCTCTGAACGGATCTTTTGTACTACTTGACTATATGTATTTAAAGTGATCTCCTTGTCTGCATCACCTTGCTCCTAAATGAAATCATACACACAGATTTATATACAAAGGAATACAAAATAGTTAAAACCTTCAATAACAATGGATACACTTTAAAATGATACCCTTAATGAATTTCTATATCTATTTCAAAATATTTCTTAAACATAGATATTTTTCTAGGGAGAAGAGAGATTGATGTCAAAGATGTGCATATGGGAAATTTTATTCCCATAACGCTATTATACTTAAAGCTGTCTGAAGTAGAGTGTTAAAGGAAATCAGGGATACTGTTATGCTAAATGTAAGAACTAAACAATATATAGAACTTCAACTTTATTTTTAGATATCTGTTAACAACCACTTCTAAAATCAAGGCTGACAAAACCATCTAAATAAGGACAAGTTGACAATAGGGAAATATAGTAATGCACATTTTTTAATGCCAATCTTTATAAAATCACAAAAGGTAAAGAGAAACAAGCAAAATAAAGAACATAACCAATGAGACTTTGGTAAGCAGACTGAAAAATTCGTTAAGAGTTCCAGTGAGCAATATTAACATTACAAAATTCACTAATTTTTAACTTTACACAGCAAAAGAGAGTATACACAGTTGGGAAAGGGAGCCACTAATCAAACTTGTGTATCCACTTCCAAGAGCTCTTTCAGATTTTATTTCAAGTTTTCACACACTCTAAAGAGTCTTATCTTACACTTACAGTCATTGGGTATGACGGACTCAAGAATCAAGTGCTCAAGAAAGCTGACACACTCAGATTAAGAGTTGTTTTCCTAGAATTAAACATTAGATTTTTTTTTCATGTGAAATATCCTACTAAAATAAAAATACCACCCTGTGGAAGAATAAGACTTCGCACTGTATTTGGATTAGAACTTGACAGTGTTACTATCTCAAATAGGCCTTTACGAGGAAAGCTAAGACTAGTCTTAACACTGTCTACCTAGTAAGGAAACCACTTTGCTTCAAAGGAAGCAGTAATAAAGAATATCAATACTCACAATCAGAGATATCTCCAGCTCTTTGCAGACACTTGACTCAGTCTTCTCTAGGATTTCATCAATATTACCAATCGTGTCTTCAGAAGTCAGTGATTCTTCCACAGATAGATCAAAGGCCTCGTTTGCAAAAATAAAAAACATGAAGTATATCATTTAATTATTTCAATTAGTATTGTGTCCTTATACTTGGAGCAGAGCATTAACCTATGTACTGGGTAACGAGAGGGAAATAAACACAAAAAACATAAAGTACTACCCTCACAAAACTTATGCACCGGAAAGAAAAGGTATACACACCTCACACGCCTAAAGAAGACACAGATTTTTGTTAAGGTAATTAGTTATTAAGAGAGATGAGAGGACAATACAGAGGAAAATTATGAGAAAAAACACGGACAAGACCAAGATGTTTTGGGGGAATAGTAAAAGAGGCAGTCTGACTAAAAACTGGCAAAGAACCTTGACTGCTCAGGTAGCAAGTTTAAATCTGACAGGTAGTGGACAGACAATATCAGCGTTTATACAAAGAAGGGGTATGATTATACCTGGTACTTAATGATGACCCACTAGCATTAAGGAATATGAAGATTCAAAGTTAAAAATTAAACCCTGATAGTTTCCATCTCATTAGGAAAACTAAGGTACTTTCTATCAGGAAACAGACTTTATAACAAGGTGTTAAATAGACCAAATTGACATCAGGGGCCCAAACTATAATACAGAACATAAATGTCATAAGCAGTCACTTGGCTTTCAGAGGTTCAGATATGTGTTTATGGAGGTCTAGATTTGGGAAACGGATATGGAAATGAAAGAAAAGGATAACAGATAATTAACCTAAATGGAAAGACAATTATGATCAATAACAAAAGAAGACAAAGAAATAACTTAGTTACATTAATGTATCCATAAGAAAGTACCAAAAATGAAGAGTTCTAGAAGTAGCAGGAGATTAAAGATTTTTTTCCCCAGACAAAGCTAGAACTGCATATTTGGAAATCATTCACACAGAGAGATAAATGACACTATAGGTGTCTTTCCCTTTGCTCAGGAGGATGTAAAGCACATAGAAGAACACTGAATCAATAACAAAATTAGGCCAAAATTTAATTAGGGTTCTGAGTACATTACACAAAGCCACATGCCTCCAAGCCTTTTAGAAAATTACATGGTGTTTTCACAATAATAATTAAGAATTTTTTTAAAAAAGATATACAAGACACCTTTTCTAATATCTAATATCAAATGAGACTAATATTCCCCATTTATTTTAGATATCTTTAGGATATTTAAGATAACTAAAACTTAAAAGACTTACACTGCTAAACAACATTGTAATCATGGCTAGTTAGCCAACTAATGTTAAAACACATATGTCTTGCTAAAAAAGAAACCAAAAAGAGGAAAGCTCTACTACCCTCAAAGCACATACCCTATCTCTACACTATAGCTGTAAAATATACACTACACTTGTAATAAACTACACTGATATTATCTTACACCTGTAACTTGATTGAAGTTGTTTTCATATATGTCCTAAACAGAGAATGTAAGTATGTAAATCCCTCACACTTCTATCCCAGCATTCTCATTCATATTCTCATTAATATTTTTTCTCTTTTTTATCTCTCTCTCCCTCCCTCCCTCACTCTCTCTCTCAGAAAGAAGTAAATTACATGTGGACAATTTAAAAATACACATTCCCTGGCTTATGCTATGACACCACTCGGCAACAGCTCTTGTTACCTTTAAGGTTCTCTGAAACCATGTTACAAGATGTTGTAGAGAAACCTCTGTTTCACTTCTAACACTGGTGAACTCCTCTCTTTTATTACACTTCCAGTCATAAAATTTCTTCAGTATTTCTTCAGAGTTTACCCCTTCTTTGGCCTGTCCATATACTGCTTCCAAAGAGGCTGACAAATCCTGCAGAGAGATACTTTTGTTTCTTAAAGTTTATTAACTTTATATTAGGATTCAAGCACCATATTAGAATATGAGAGACAGAAAAGTAGTATGTTGAATCCCTATCTTCGAGCATTTTAAAAATAAAACTTAGAATAATTAGACATAAAAGCATAAAACTACCTATAAGGTGATTTATTTGGACTGTAAAAGTAAACGTTAAGTGAATTAAGGTTATAAAATAGAAGGTTTTATATTCTTAGGTTTTTAATCAAGTAGAAATTATCCTCTTTTCTCTGACTTTACGTAAGAATCACTACTATTTTGTCCTGATATGGAAGTTTCTAAGAGCTACTGCTAAGTAAAAATAAACACACCAAAATATTCAAGTAATTCCAATTAAGGAAAGACATTAAGCATATATGTGTGTGTGTGTGTATGCACTTAAAAGCATTTTTAGAAAGGCCTAGAAGAGACAAAAGAGCTTGATGGCTCTCTCTAGGAATCAGACTCTAGAAATGTCACAGAGACAAGAGGAAAACTTAATAGACCCCAGAAATTTTTATCACAAAACTCTGAGAAACCCTTGGAAAGAGAGAGGATGGCTGGTGCTTAGCACTGAATGAATATGGTCATAGCAAGTGGAAGAAGGCCTGTACCACAGCAGAGAACATCCTGTGGGAAAAGAACTGTCTTCATACGCCCTTCTTTCTCCCTCACACTGGGCAGGAAAGCAGCAGCACAAGCAAGAGGCAATGGATTTATACAAGTACAGTATAGGAACCTAGATGAGGCAAAAATTGATAACCAATACAAAAGAATTGGCCAAGCACTCTCTTTTCTTCCCTTTTGCCCTGAATACCTGGTAGCATTTACACCCAAGGGTGGCAGCCCCTGGAAAAGAGCAGTGGCTCTTTTCCTCCCAGGACTGGGAGGTCCTCTGAAGAGTAAGATCACCTAGAAGAAAAGCCAATAGGAAGTAGTTGAGCCCGGACTGCAACCCTAGAAGTTCTGAGTAACAACCCCATCCTATTCCCTAAACCCATGTGAAGTTATGATCCAAGCTTTCACCCCTCCCTAGGTCCCATTGCCACACTATCACATATGTATACAACAGCACACTAAGGCAACTTATAATTCTTCAAGAGAATATGAGGTCCTGAGGGGAAGTACAGGGGAGGATGAAATGTGTGAATAATACAAGCATTCTGAAAGAAATATAATAAACTAAGCCACCTTATAAAAAGGAAGCAAAATCAGTAGCCCAGATAATAGTAAGAACTCAAAATAAACATAAAAAATATTCTCAAAGAAAGAAAGAATATTGGAAACATAAGGCAAAACCAAGTAGCTATGAATAATAACCAACTGAAATTATTAAGTATGAAAGAAATAATCTTTGAAATAAAGAACACAAGGGATTGGTTAAGTGGCAGAAGAAATACAGCAAAAGAACCAATTAGTGACTAGGTGGTTAAGTCAAGGATCCTTCCAAAAAGACACAGAAAGGGATAAAAAGATAGAGAAAAATGAATGAACAATTAAAATATGTAAAGAACAGAAGTTTAAACATCCATCTAACAGAAGTCTCAGAATGAAAGAAAATGTAAATGAGGTGGGAGGGGACACAGTATTTTAAGAAATAATTATCAAATATTTCCTAGAGTTAAAGAAAAACCTCAAACTGAATTGCCTCAGATTAAATCTAAACTTATATATGTTTCAGTGCAATTTAGGAAATAAGTCAAGAGAAAATGTTCAAGCTCCAGGAGGAAAAAAGGTAACAGAAGAACAAAAATCAGACTCATATCAACAACTACTGAATGAAGAAAACAATGGATTATTATTGTCAAAGGTCTGAAGAGAAAATGGACCTAATATTTTGGAGCTCACTAAACAACTGTTTAAAGAGCTTAAATGTAAGCAATTGTTTAAATATTTAAATTGTTTAAATATAATATCCTGAGACATTTAATACCTCACAAAGTCAACCACTCAAAGCCCTCCTTGAAAGTACTCTCAAAGAAAGTATTCCAATACAGAGTAAACCAAAAGATATCCAATAATTTACAAAATAAATAAGAGTGAGAAAATAACTCTAAAGTCTGTTACTTGAGATATCATATACAATATCTGTAACAATCTGTGAGTAAAATCCTAGACAACAATTGTGGTTGTTAGATTCATGGGAGGGAGATACAGACGGACAAAAAGACACACCAGAGGCAAGTGAAAATGTTCTAAGATATCAGGGGTAGAAGGTGAAAAAAAAAAAGGGAGAAAAAAAAGAAACCATGATAAACAGAAACACAAAAATAATCACAGAAATAAGTTCTAATAAAACAGTAATTATAAATATATAAATCAAGTTACCCATCAAAAGGCAGATTGACACATTGGATTCTTTTTAAAAATGATCTGTTAGTGTGTTGTCTAAGAGAGACATTTAAAATAAAGGGAAGAAAAAAAGAAAATATATATAAAGCAAATATTAACCAGAAAGACAGGTGGGATAAGAATAATAAAAGAAAACAAAAATAAAATTTTATCCCAAAACACCTTAAGGGAAAAATAATGTTACATAACAGCTTAAAATACGTAACAATCACAAATTCATTAACACTCAACAATACAGCAATGAAATATTTTGAACAATTTAAAGAAGCAGAATATATAACAATATATTAACTAGAAGATATAACAAAAATATCCCCAAACTGATAAACTGATCAGATAAAAAAACTAAGCAAAGATACAGAAGAGTAAAGCTTAAAATAATAGCTATAGGTCAGAACCTGCACACAAAGAAAACCTAGAATATACTTTCCTTTTGAACTTAAAGGAACAGTCATGAAAAATTAACCGTGTATTGTAGCCCACAAAAAAAATCTCAATAAATGCTGAGGAAATCAAAATCATGACATTTCATTTCTTTGACCCTCATTATCAAAGTATAAGTTATACTTCTTAAGTATTTACTTGAAGAATATAAATAAAAATCAAACTATTTTTCAGCAAACTAAAGAAAAGCTTAAAGAATAATCTGGTGCCCAGGACTGGGATTCCTGGATCACATGGTAACTCTATTTTTAGTTTTATAAGGAACCTCCATACTCTTCTCCATAGTGGCTGTACCAATTTACATTCCCACCAACAGAGCAAGTGGGTTCCCTTTTCTCCACACCCTCTCCAGCATATATTATTTGTAGACTTTTTGATGATGGCCATTCTGACCAGTGTGAGGTGATATCTCATTGTAGTTTTGATCTGCATTTCTCTAATAATTAGTGATGTTGAGCAACTTTTCATGTGCTTTTTAGCCATCTGTATGTCTTCTTTGGAGAAATGTCTATTTCAGTCTTCCGCCCGTTTTTTGACTGGGTTGTTTTATTGATATTGAGCTGCATGAGCCATTTGTATATTTTGGAGATTAATCCCTTGTCAGTAGCTTTATTTGTAAATATTTTCTCCCATTCTGTAAGTTGTCTTTTCATTTTGTTTATGGGTTTCCTTTGCTGTGCAAAAGCTTTTAAATTTAGTTGGGTCCCATTTGTTTATTTTTCTTTTTATTTTCATTATTCTAGGAGGTGGATTGAAAAAGATCTTGCTGTGATTTATGCCAAGAAGTGTTCTGCCTATGTTTTCCTCTAAGAGGTTTATAGTATCCAGCCTTACTTTTAGGTCTTCAATCCATTTTGAGTTTATTTTTGTGTATGGTGTTAGGAAGTGTACAGATGTAGAAAAATATGATTCCGGGTGGGGGGACATATACACACTACTATATATAAGATAGATAACTCATAAGAACCTACTGTATAGCACAGGTAACTCTACTTAATACTCTGCAATGGCCTACATGGGAAAAGAATCTAAAAGAGAGTGTGTATATATGTAACTTATTCACTTTGCTGTACACCTGAAACTAACACAACATTGTAAATCAACTATACTCCAGTAAAAATTTTTAAAAAAGAACTAACTGGTGACCGAGGGGAAGAGTAGAAAGAGAGACAAACCAGATTTGGCAAAACTTCTTTTAAGATTAAACTTTTAAAAGAAAAGAGCTTTAAAAATGACCTTGTTTGCCAATCCTTTACCTCTGTTTTCTAACAGTTAATGAGAAGAAATAAAACTTTACAGGGCAAAGTAGAAGCTGCAATGCAGACAGGTGAATTCTTTCATCACTATCCTTTTATATGAAAAGCTCACTTCACCATTCTAGAATAACCTATACTATTTATGCAATTCCATTTAAGAAAATGTTTCAAACCAGGGCTCCAATGGCTCCTGAACCACACACAGTAATATGAAAACTACACCTTCATCTAGGTGGACAAAAAGAAATAGTGCCCATGTCCTGGCTATTGTAAATAGAGCTGCAATGAACATTTTGGTACATGACTGTTTTTGAATTATGGTTTTCTTAGGGTATATGCCCAGTAGTGGGATTGCTGGGTCATATGGTAGTTCTATTTTTAGTTTTTTAAGGAACCTCCATACTGTTCTCCATAGTGGCTGTATCAATTTACATTCCCACCAACAGGAGTATCATTCTAGCAATCAAAGAAGCAAAGGGAAAAAATATTTCAAGCAGAGACACACAGTGAGACATACTTTGCTACAGAAAATTGTATTTCTAGTGAGGATGTAAATTGAAATTACCCTTCCCAAAAGTAGTTTGACAATATGTATCAAGTTTTAAGAATGTTCATTCCTTTTGACTTAGTAATTAACAATTTTTAGGAATCTATTTGAGGAAATACACAAAATTATGTACAAAGATTATGTACAGTGTTATTTATGGTAAAAAAAATGGAAGTAACCTTAACATCTGATAAATGAAAGGTTAAATAACACTGTACATCTATGCAGGAGATGATGTTTTAGTCACTCAAAATGACAGTATACAAGAATTATTAATCATATGGGCAAATGTTCATAATACACAATTAAACGAAGAAAACACTTTCAAAACAGTTTACAAAATGATGTAGTGCACATAATATTCATACATACATATAAGTCACCATTCACAAAGGGAAACTAGCAGTGAGTATCTCTTAAGCAAAGGGGACTATAATCAATGCTTTTATTTCTTCGTATCTTTCTGTATATAGCAAGTTTTCTACTGTAAACTTGTATAGGCAAAAAGAAAATGATAAAAGTTATGTTTTAAAGGACATAAGAAAATCAAAGATTTAAGACAATAAAAAAATCTCATATATTTATATCAGTGAAATGCCATTTCCACTATAGGATGAATTTAATTACATACCAGCTAACAATGGCTATAGCGTTTTTCTAGCAATAGTAAATAATTTATCTACATACTGGGTATTAAACTACTCGAGAAAAGTTTAAGTATTAAAAATTTCAAAGCATTAGTATATAAGACCAATAATATAAAGCATAATCCAACCTCAACACTGTCCTTGTACTTGGATTGTACTGTGGCAATAAGCCTTTCCTCTGAACGGATCTTTTGTACTACTTGACTATATGTATTTAAAGTGATCTCCTTGTCTGCATCACCTTGCTCCTAAATGAAATCATACACACAGATTTATATACAAAGGAATACAAAATAGTTAAAACCTTCAATAACAATGGATACACTTTAAAATGATACCCTTAATGAATTTCTATATCTATTTCAAAATATTTCTTAAACAGAGATATTTTTCTAGGGAGAAGAGAGATTGATGTCAAAGATGTGCATATGGGAAATTTTATTCCCATAACGCTATTATACTTAAAGCTGTCTGAAGTAGAGTGTTAAAGGAAATCAGGGATACTGTTATGCTAAATGTAAGAACTAAACAATATATAGAACTTCAACTTTATTTTTAGATATCTGTTAACAACCACTTCTAAAATCAAGGCTACAAAACCATCTAAATAAGGACAAGTTGACAATAGGGAAATATAGTAATGCACATTTTTTAATGCCAATCTTTATAAAATCACAAAAGGTAAAGAGAAACAAGCAAAATAAAGAACATAACCAATGAGACTTTGGTAAGCAGACTGAAAAATTCGTTAAGAGTTCCAGTGAGCAATATTAACATTACAAAATTCACTAATTTTTAACTTTACACAGCAAAAGAGAGTATACACAGTTGGGAAAGGGAGCCACTAATCAAACTTGTGTATCCACTTCCAAGAGCTCTTTCAGATTTTATTTCAAGTTTTCACACACTCTAAAGAGTCTTATCTTACACTTACAGTCATTGGGTATGACGGACTCAAGAATCAAGTGCTCAAGAAAGCTGACACACTCAGATTAAGAGTTGTTTTCCTAGAATTAAACATTAGATTTTTTTTTCATGTGAAATATCCTACTAAAATAAAAATACCACCCTGTGGAAGAATAAGACTTCGCACTGTATTTGGATTAGAACTTGACAGTGTTACTATCTCAAATAGGCCTTTACGAGGAAAGCTAAGACTAGTCTTAACACTGTCTACCTAGTAAGGAAACCACTTTGCTTCAAAGGAAGCAGTAATAAAGAATATCAATACTCACAATCAGAGATATCTCCAGCTCTTTGCAGACACTTGACTCAGTCTTCTCTAGGATTTCATCAATATTACCAATCGTGTCTTCAGAAGTCAGTGATTCTTCCACAGATAGATCAAAGGCCTCGTTTGCAAAAATAAAAAACATGAAGTATATCATTTAATTATTTCAATTAGTATTGTGTCCTTATACTTGGAGCAGAGCATTAACCTATGTACTGGGTAACGAGAGGGAAATAAACACAAAAAACATAAAGTACTACCCTCACAAAACTTATGCACCGGAAAGAAAAGGTATACACACCTCACACGCCTAAAGAAAACACAGATTTTTGTTAAGGTAATTAGTTATTAAGAGAGATGAGAGGACAATACAGAGGAAAATTATGAGAAAAAACACGGACAAGACCAAGATGTTTTGGGGGAATAGTAAAAGAGGCAGTCTGACTAAAAACTGGCAAAGAACCTTGACTGCTCAGGTAGCAAGTTTAAATCTGACAGGTAGTGGACAGACAATATCAGCGTTTATACAAAGAAGGGGTATGATTATACCTGGTACTTAATGATGACCCACTAGCATTAAGGAATATGAAGATTCAAAGTTAAAAATTAAACCCTGATAGTTTCCATCTCATTAGGAAAACTAAGGTACTTTCTATCAGGAAACAGACTTTATAACAAGGTGTTAAATAGACCAAATTGACATCAGGGGCCCAAACTATAATACAGAACATAAATGTCATAAGCAGTCACTTGGCTTTCAGAGGTTCAGATATGTGTTTATGGAGGTCTAGATTTGGGAAACGGATATGGAAATGAAAGAAAAGGATAACAGATAATTAACCTAAATGGAAAGACAATTATGATCAATAACAAAAGAAGACAAAGAAATAACTTAGTTACATTAATGTATCCATAAGAAAGTACCAAAAATGAAGAGTTCTAGAAGTAGCAGGAGATTAAAGATTTTTTTCCCCAGACAAAGCTAGAACTGCATATTTGGAAATCATTCACACAGAGAGATAAATGACACTATAGGTGTCTTTCCCTTTGCTCAGGAGGATGTAAAGCACATAGAAGAACACTGAATCAATAACAAAATTAGGCCAAAATTTAATTAGGGTTCTGAGTACATTACACAAAGCCACATGCCTTTTAGAAAATTACATGGTGTTTTCACAATAATAATTAAGAATTTTTTTAAAAAAGATATACAAGACACCTTTTCTAATATCTAATATCAAATGAGACTAATATTCCCCATTTATTTTAGATATCTTTAGGATATTTAAGATAACTAAAACTTAAAAGACTTACACTGCTAAACAACATTGTAATCATGGCTAGTTAGCCAACTAATGTTAAAACACATATGTCTTGCTAAAAAAGAAACCAAAAAGAGGAAAGCTCTACTACCCTCAAAGCACATACCCTATCTCTACACTATAGCTGTAAAATATACACTACACTTGTAATAAACTACACTGATATTATCTTACACCTGTAACTTGACTGAAGTTGTTTTCATATATGTCCTAAACAGAGAATGTAAGTATGTAAATCCCTCACACTTCTATCCCAGCATTCTCATTCATATTCTCATTAATATTTTTTCTCTTTTTTATCTCTCTCTCCCTCCCTCCCTCACTCTCTCTCTCAGAAAGAAGTAAATTACATGTGGACAATTTAAAAATACACATTCCCTGGCTTATGCTATGACACCACTCGGCAACAGCTCTTGTTACCTTTAAGGTTCTCTGAAACCATGTTACAAGATGTTGTAGAGAAACCTCTGTTTCACTTCTAACACTGGTGAACTCCTCTCTTTTATTACACTTCCAGTCATAAAATTTCTTCAGTATTTCTTCAGAGTTTACCCCTTCTTTGGCCTGTCCATATACTGCTTCCAAAGAGGCTGACAAATCCTGCAGAGAGATACTTTTGTTTCTTAAAGTTTATTAACTTTATATTAGGATTCAAGCACCATATTAGAATATGAGAGACAGAAAAGTAGTATGTTGAATCCCTATCTTCGAGCATTTTAAAAATAAAACTTAGAATAATTAGACATAAAAGCATAAAACTACCTATAAGGTGATTTATTTGGACTGTAAAAGTAAACGTTAAGTGAATTAAGGTTATAAAATAGAAGGTTTTATATTCTTAGGTTTTTAATCAAGTAGAAATTATCCTCTTTTCTCTGACTTTACGTAAGAATCACTACTATTTTGTCCTGATATGGAAGTTTCTAAGAGCTACTGCTAAGTAAAAATAAACACACCAAAATATTCAAGTAATTCCAATTAAGGAAAGACATTAAGCATATATGTGTGTGTGTGTGTATGCACTTAAAAGCATTTTTAGAAAGGCCTAGCAGAGACAAAAGAGCTTGATGGCTCTCTCTAGGAATCAGACTCTAGAAATGTCACAGAGACAAGAGGAAAACTTAATAGACCCCAGAAATTTTTATCACAAAACTCTGAGAAACCCTTGGAAAGAGAGAGGATGGCTGGTGCTTAGCACTGAATGAATATGGTCATAGCAAGTGGAAGAAGGCCTGTACCACAGCAGAGAACATCCTGTGGGAAAAGAACTGTCTTCATACGCCCTTCTTTCTCCCTCACACTGGGCAGGAAAGCAGCAGCACAAGCAAGAGGCAATGGATTTATACAAGTACAGTATAGGAACCTAGATGAGGCAAAAATTGATAACCAATACAAAAGAATTGGCCAAGCACTCTCTTTTCTTCCCTTTTGCCCTGAATACCTGGTAGCATTTACACCCAAGGGTGGCAGCCCCTGGAAAAGAGCAGTGGCTCTTTTCCTCCCAGGACTGGGAGGTCCTCTGAAGAGTAAGATCACCTAGAAGAAAAGCCAATAGGAAGTAGTTGAGCCCGGACTGCAACCCTAGAAGTTCTGAGTAACAACCCCATCCTATTCCCTAAACCCATGTGAAGTTATGATCCAAGCTTTCACCCCTCCCTAGGTCCCATTGCCACACTATCACATATGTATACAACAGCACACTAAGGCAACTTATAATTCTTCAAGAGACTATGAGGTCCTGAGGGGAAGTACAGGGGAGGATGAAATGTGTGAATAATACAAGCATTCTGAAAGAAATATAATAAACTAAGCCACCTTATAAAAAGGAAGCAAAATCAGTAGCCCAGATAATAGTAAGAACTCAAAATAAACATAAAAAATATTCTCAAAGAAAGAAAGAATATTGGAAACATAAGGCAAAACCAAGTAGCTATGAATAATAACCAACTGAAATTATTAAGTATGAAAGAAATAATCTTTGAAATAAAGAACACAAGGGATTGGTTAAGTGGCAGAAGAAATACAGCAAAAGAACCAATTAGTGACTAGGTGGTTAAGTCAAGGATCCTTCCAAAAAGACACAGAAAGGGATAAAAAGATAGAGAAAAATGAATGAACAATTAAAATATGTAAAGAACAGAAGTTTAAACATCCATCTAACAGAAGTCTCAGAATGAAAGAAAATGTAAATGAGGTGGGAGGGGACACAGTATTTTAAGAAATAATTATCAAATATTTCCTAGAGTTAAAGAAAAACCTCAAACTGAATTGCCTCAGATTAAATCTAAACTTATATATGTTTCAGTGCAATTTAGGAAATAAGTCAAGAGAAAATGTTCAAGCTCCAGGAGGAAAAAAGGTAACAGAAGAACAAAAATCAGACTCATATCAACAACTACTGAATGAAGAAAACAATGGATTATTATTGTCAAAGGTCTGAAGAGAAAATGGACCTAATATTTTGGAGCTCACTAAACAACTGTTTAAAGAGCTTAAATGTAAGCAATTGTTTAAATATTTAAATTGTTTAAATATAATATCCTGAGACATTTAATACCTCACAAAGTCAACCACTCAAAGCCCTCCTTGAAAGTACTCTCAAAGAAAGTATTCCAATACAGAGTAAACCAAAAGATATCCAATAATTTACAAAATAAATAAGAGTGAGAAAATAACTCTAAAGTCTGTTACTTGAGATATCATATACAATATCTGTAACAATCTGTGAGTAAAATCCTAGACAACAATTGTGGTTGTTAGATTCATGGGAGGGAGATACAGACGGACAAAAAGACACACCAGAGGCAAGTGAAAATGTTCTAAGATATCAGGGGTAGAAGGTGAAAAAAAAAAAGGGAGAAAAAAAAGAAACCATGATAAACAGAAACACAAAAATAATCACAGAAATAAGTTCTAATAAAACAGTAATTATAAATATATAAATCAAGTTACCCATCAAAAGGCAGATTGACACATTGGATTCTTTTTAAAAATGATCTGTTAGTGTGTTGTCTAAGAGAGACATTTAAAATAAAGGGAAGAAAAAAAGAAAATATATATAAAGCAAATATTAACCAGAAAGACAGGTGGGATAAGAATAATAAAAGAAAACAAAAATAAAATTTTATCCCAAAACACCTTAAGGGAAAAATAATGTTACATAACAGCTTAAAATACGTAACAATCACAAATTCATTAACACTCAACAATACAGCAATGAAATATTTTGAACAATTTAAAGAAGCAGAATATATAACAATATATTAACTAGAAGATATAACAAAAATATCCCCAAACTGATAAACTGATCAGATAAAAAAACTAAGCAAAGATACAGAAGAGTAAAGCTTAAAATAATAGCTATAGGTCAGAACCTGCACACAAAGAAAACCTAGAATATACTTTCCTTTTGAACTTAAAGGAACAGTCATGAAAAATTAACCGTGTATTGTAGCCCACAAAAAAAATCTCAATAAATGCTGAGGAAATCAAAATCATGACATTTCATTTCTTTGACCCTCATTATCAAAGTATAAGTTATACTTCTTAAGTATTTACTTGAAGAATATAAATAAAAATCAAACTATTTTTCAGCAAACTAAAGAAAAGCTTAAAGAATAATCTGGTGCCCAGGACTGGGATTCCTGGATCACATGGTAACTCTATTTTTAGTTTTATAAGGAACCTCCATACTCTTCTCCATAGTGGCTGTACCAATTTACATTCCCACCAACAGAGCAAGTGGGTTCCCTTTTCTCCACACCCTCTCCAGCATATATTATTTGTAGACTTTTTGATGATGGCCATTCTGACCAGTGTGAGGTGATATCTCATTGTAGTTTTGATCTGCATTTCTCTAATAATTAGTGATGTTGAGCAACTTTTCATGTGCTTTTTAGCCATCTGTATGTCTTCTTTGGAGAAATGTCTATTTCAGTCTTCCGCCCGTTTTTTGACTGGGTTGTTTTATTGATATTGAGCTGCATGAGCCATTTGTATATTTTGGAGATTAATCCCTTGTCAGTAGCTTTATTTGTAAATATTTTCTCCCATTCTGTAAGTTGTCTTTTCATTTTGTTTATGGGTTTCCTTTGCTGTGCAAAAGCTTTTAAATTTAGTTGGGTCCCATTTGTTTATTTTTCTTTTTATTTTCATTATTCTAGGAGGTGGATTGAAAAAGATCTTGCTGTGATTTATGCCAAGAAGTGTTCTGCCTATGTTTTCCTCTAAGAGGTTTATAGTATCCAGCCTTACTTTTAGGTCTTCAATCCATTTTGAGTTTATTTTTGTGTATGGTGTTAGGAAGTGTTCTAATTTCATTCACTTACATGTAGCTCTGGAGAAAACCATAATTCAAAAAGATACATGCACCCTAATGTTCACTGTAGCACTGTTTACAGTAGCCAGGACATGGAAGCAACCTAAACGTCCATCAACAGAGGAATGGATAAAGAAGATGTGGTACATATATACAGTGGAATATTACTCAGCCATAAAAAAGAAGGAAATAATGCCATCTGCAGCAACATGGATGGACCTAGAGATTGTCATACTGAGTGAAGTCAGACAGAGAAAGACAAATATTATATGATATCACTTATATGTGGAATCTAAAAAAAGGGTACAAATGAACTTATCTACAAAACAGAAATAGAGTTACAGATGTAGAAAAATATGATTCCGGGTGGGGGGACATATACACACTACTATATATAAGATAGATAACTCATAAGAACCTACTGTATAGCACAGGTAACTCTACTTAATACTCTGCAATGGCCTACATGGGAAAAGAATCTAAAAGAGAGTGTGTATATATGTAACTTATTCACTTTGCTGTACACCTGAAACTAACACAACATTGTAAATCAACTATACTCCAGTAAAAATTTTTAAAAAAGAACTAACTGGTGACCGAGGGGAAGAGTAGAAAGAGAGACAAACCAGATTTGGCAAAACTTCTTTTAAGATTAAACTTTTAAAAGAAAAGAGCTTTAAAAATGACCTTGTTTGCCAATCCTTTACCTCTGTTTTCTAACAGTTAATGAGAAGAAATAAAACTTTACAGGGCAAAGTAGAAGCTGCAATGCAGACAGGTGAATTCTTTCATCACTATCCTTTTATATGAAAAGCTCACTTCACCATTCTAGAATAACCTATACTATTTATGCAATTCCATTTAAGAAAATGTTTCAAACCAGGGCTCCAATGGCTCCTGAACCACACACAGTAATATGAAAACTACACCTTCATCTAGGTGGACAAAAAGAAATAGTGCCCATGTCCTGGCTATTGTAAATAGAGCTGCAATGAACATTTTGGTACATGACTGTTTTTGACCTGTATATCTTCTTTGAAGAAATGTCTATGTGTCCATCATCGGATGAATGGGTAAAGAAGATGTGGCACGTATATACAATGGAATATTACTCAACCATAAAAAGAAA
>NC_041218.1:53313232-53355263 GCF_002837175.3 Physeter macrocephalus
ATAAACGTAAAATAGATAGCTAGTGGGAAGCAGCCACATAGCACAGGGAGACGAGCTCAGTGTTCTGTGACCACCTAGAGGAGGGGGATAGGGAGGGTGGGAGGGAAGGAGACACAAGAGGGAAGAGATATGGGAACATATGTATATGTATAACTGATTCACTTTGTTGTAAAGCAGAAACTAACACACCATTGTAAAGCAATCATACTCCAATAAAGATGTTAAAAAAAAAAAAGAGACAATGCCCAGATGTCCCTGAATATCCTTTTCTCCAATTCTCCAGCAAGCTTATTCCCTACAGTATAAAACAAGACAGCTATTATTCAACTTGGTATTAAAGATACTGACAAAAACAGTAAAAATTCTAAGATACATAAAAGGTAGAAGGAGTAGAAGAGGGTTACTGTGTTCAAATGATATGACCACACAGAAAGCTCAGAGTATCAACTGACAAAAACTAAAAGAGAGTTCAGCAGAGTTGCCAGAGAGACATCAATATATAAAAATCAATAGTATCCCTCTACACCATCAAAAATAACTAGGAAATGGAAAATAAGATAACATTCACAAAAGCAATCAAAAGTATAAATGTCTTGGAGTTAAATGAAGAAAATGCATGAGGCGCTATGGAGAAAAATTTTAAACATCATTAGAAAACATAATAAAAGATCTGAATAAGTAGAAAGACTATGTTAATAGGTGGAATGACAACATTGTCACACTCATTCACTCCAAATTAGTCATTTCTGAGCTGACAGGATAGGACTAAAGACAAGGTTCCACAACATCATACAGCTACTGTACTCCATCCCCTATCACAGATCTTAAAAGCCCTATAACTCAAGGATCAGGATCCCTCTCCCTAACTCTAACATATGGCTTTACTAGATTTTCTGCTAGAATGCAGTGGGTAACAGGGACTCACCTGCCTGCTACTGCTCCTGTCTCTCTGAGTTTTCCCAAAGAATGCTGCTCTAGCAAGCCTGACATGCCTGATCATTTTACCTTGTTTGCAGGATAAATACATATACATAATAAACACATTAAATATATCAATATAAAATTTTAACACCATTAAAAAGAAACTAGGATTTATCAAAGAAAAACTTTTGCAGCCATCAGTACTATCTGAAGTCTAAAGGTAAATGCTAATTTCACCTCTCAAACGATAAACATATTTTAATGTATATTTAATATCTTTTAAAATTCCAACCTGTAATGTTTTCAAGCGTTTATTAAGAGGTAACTCATCAACGTCCAGAATAAAAACTTCTACTGCCATGTACAGCTTCTGTTGTACTTCATTTCTTTTGGCTATCAAAATATTCCCTTCATTCTGGAGGAAGGAAAAAAAGAATAACCATCATTAATATATCAGGTGTTTTTTTTACACACTGACCTCTAAGAAAAAAACTGATCTCTTAAAGTTAGTAAAATTTAACATTACATTCTCCAAGCATAGTAACATTTCAGACAAACACCTGTCTCCTTAGATCACCAAACTGACAAAGTTTTCTCTCCCTTAATTAGAAATAAGATTTACGTTAAACAATTCTCCTCTGTTAATCTTCATCTTTTCCCATTATTTCTGCAACAATAAAATTTTTGCTTTTCTTAAGAAAATTATACAAGCGTCTATGGCTAATTACACACTGTCTCCTTCCTACTCTCAGGCCACCCTCAATTCCTTCATCTACTTATCTTTCAAGATTCAGTTAATCTCCACCATGATAAAACCTCCAATTCACCCAAAAGGCTATGTTTGGAAATAGATATGAGAGATATCCAAGAATGCTGTGTATTACCTCTGTTATAGTACTTACAAAACTATATTAAAACTATCTATATATCCGGCCAATACCCAAGGTAGATAGAGGGATAGGACCATGTCTTAAACAAATGCATGTGTCTGCTACCTGTAACAGTGTCTGGCACATACACTTAAAAGCCTGAATGTTAGAATACTCTTTTTTTGTGTAAGCTCAACCAGACCATTATATAACTAATTATAAAGACAAAAGAAAAGAATCTCTTTCATCAAAAATACACCTGGCAGGCTTCCCTGGTGGCACAGTGGTTAAGAATCCGCCTGCCAATGCAGGGGACACAGGTTCGATCTCTGGTCTAGGAAGGTCCCACATGCCGCAGAGCAACTAAACCCGTGCGCCACAACTACTGAGCCCATGTGCCACAACTACTGAAGCCCACGTGCCTAGAGCCTGTGCTCCGCAACAAGAGAAACCACCGTAATGAGAAGCCCGCACACGGCAACGAAGAGTAGCCCCTGCTCACCGCAACTAGACAAAGCCCACTAGCAGCAATGAAGACCCAATGCAGCCAAAAATAAATAAATAAAATAAGTAAATTTATTTTTTAAAAAAAGTACACATGGCAATCAAGTTAAGGAACTGTGTGAAATATATAAATGAAAATAACAATACTGACCCAAATTAAGTACAAGAAGGGAAATAAAATGACAGCTTTATCTGAGGGACAATTATGACTCTCTATTTATCCAATAATCTACTCTTCAGTCTGTCAAATGAACTTTAGGGCAATAAAGCCTAAAAGTAAGTCCTGAAACATCAGCACTAGTGGAAATAAATTGCTTCCAAAAAAAAAAAAAATCACATTTGTTCTACTAGAATACCAAGTCCTAGGTATATACTAAGCCCTCTCCCTCCCTGTGATAAATCGCTTTCCTACGCTCAAATGACAAAATAAAAATTAAAAAGCAGTCCTTTTTCATCTTTTCATCTTACTACATGAAAATATATGATGAAGTATTTTAATACTGGCAGTATGGTTTAAATGGAACTAGAATATACTTTGCAATCAGACATACCTGGGTTCAAATTCTGTATTAACATTTAGAACTACGTAATCTTGAGCAATTTCCTTAAACCCTGTGGGCCTCAGTTTCCTGAGGAGCAAAAGTGCCCATTTTTAAAAGTTAGTGTATGAAAAGTTTATAAAATATCTATAACACTGCCTGTGTTTCACAGAGATTCAATACTTCTGTCACTTTTTTCTTCCATAATCAGAAGTAACCAGTAATGGTCTAATACGTAAAATAACCCAAATCAAATCCCTTATCCAAATTAAACATTCCTGGCATTTTCAAAGGCCTAGTTATTCTGTTTACTTTTCTCATTCAGAGCCAGTTAGGCTGCCAACTGGCCAACCTAGAATGAATAGGGAATAAGACTTTCAGGGTACAATCCCCAGAAGCAGAAACCACCAATACTTAAGATAGGACAACTCCAAACACAAGTTTAGGGCTCACAGGTACTATGGAAAGCTATGATTGATGTACCAAATATCTTTATATGAAAAACAAGGAGTTCTGTTCAGCTCAATATAATAAACTAAAGAAAATTCAAAGAGGAAATAAATATATTTTTACCTACACTAATGAAGAAGTCACATGAAATATTCCATTCTTCATATCTCTCCCCTACCCACATGTGGATGGCTTAGATAGCATTTAACAGTAAGGCAGAGTCCTATAATGCAGCATAAAACACGCCACTCAGACCAGAAGACAAGATCCACATTAGCAGTTGTGGGAGCCACTCTGGTTTACAAGCCTCATGCCCCTCAAAAGCCACCATCTCTTATAAGTATAGCTGCCAGGGTCCCTCAAGGGGTATGCCCAGTTGCAAGTATTTGTAGTTTACAGTTCCTCCCAGTCCAGATACAATTTACCAATCAGGGGTTTTATTTTTACCTAAACAATGTTGCCAGTAACATGACTGAAATATCATTTCATCAAATTACCAAGGGAACAGAGAGAGGTAAATTCTCACGCAAAAGGGGGAAAGATTTTGTTAACTAACCCTTTTTCCACAATCACTACTTATCTATCCTACCTTTCTTACAAGGCAACAAAAGAAATCAAATTATTAAAATGAAGATTCTGTAAAAGTTAAAGATTTCACATAAAGTATCATTCCAATATCTGCAGTCCTTCTGCTTTCTTGAAAGACATTACCTCCTTATGTTCAACAGATAAAAATCATCATAGAGAAAAATTCTTAACCCACCACATTCTGACAAGTTTGAATCTTCTCCTGAGCCAGACAGTATTCTGCCCAAATTATCTCTAATTCATTCAAAGAAGCTGGGATAGTAAAGCAGTCTTCATCCAACACTTGTATAGCATCTGAAAGGTCGTTTCCAAAATGAACATTGATATTGACACATCTATTAAAACAGCAAAAAGGAAAAGATCAAGAAATTTTTAAGGTGAGAAAAAAAATTACACTTAAATACTAATGGTCTAAAGTTACTATTTACAACACTGGCTATGAAGAGGTACTTTTAAAAATCATATAAAATCATAAATAACTTTGATACAAACTTTTAATTAAAAACATAATTGAGAAAAAATTTAAATATCTTTTTCAAAAAGCTTTATATAAAAAGACAACTTCAAAAGTCTGCAGATTTTAAATGATACTAAATTAGATTTATAAATAATTCTGTAAAATTTTATACTTAAGCCAATCTTGCTTACCAAGATGACAGGCACATAGTCCTTGTACCTTAATAAGCAGACTAGCATTTGCAGAGTTTTTTAAAATATCCAAAAAAAAAAAAGCAATGAGAAAGACCAAATAGCAAAACCAACAAGGCCCATCATTTTCTTTTTTCTAGCTTCCAGTTAGACTGCCACCATTCTAACAGCACATTATTTCCTCAAATATGGGTTAAAATATTTTGAACTGTTTTGGTCCAAAGTCTATCTCACAGCTTTGCAAGTGTAGTCACTTGAATTTTTGGTTGTGCATTAAAAGTTGATTAAGCTCTAGAGAGACTTAATTTACTCAAACTATTTAGAAACTTATAAACCAGATACCGATTGATGGATTTATACTGGAGAATATAAATTACCACTGGACAAAAGACGAATGTGCAGGATTAATTCAGGGCAACATCTTCTTAGTGTTTCAAAGTACATGAGAAAATGAATTACTGGTTTAAGTTGTATGTATAGCACAAAAAGAGAAATAGGTTGTTTTGAGAACTATTTTTTCCACATTGCAGAAAAGGGTGAAAAATTATCCCTAACCAATAATAAAGCAATCCTCTATAAAGTAAAATACCTACATAATTCATATATAGAGTCTGAGATATGCTGAATAAACTTTGCACAAAACTTGCTAACCAATTTCTTCTGACTCCATGAAGATCACTTTTCTTCTAACTCCATGAACACTACTTTCTTCTTTCTTTAGATGGAGAATAATTAATTTAGATTACTGAAATCTATAGTTTCAGTATAGGACTGAAAATAACCCCAAGCAAAACCAGAGGACATAGTAGTTTCTCATCAAACTACCACTTAGAAGTTGTGTTGACTTTTTAATTTCATTCTCATAGATGATTTTTAGGACACTATCATGCCACATAGTGAAAACAGAACACTAACAAAAACAATACAAAATTTGTCTCAGGAGTTAACTATTTTTAGTTTCCTTCTTTAAAGTAATAAAAATACAAAGATTAAGTTACAAAGCAAAAATGGCAGGCATACAAAACAAAGCACCAACTAATTAGCATTTGTTTTAAACTATCCTTCTTAAAAATATGCTTTTACCGACCTAATTTCTTTCAATATTTCAACCTTAGCTGCCAGATTTTTCATTCTGGTACCTACACAAGTCTTCAGAGTACTTTCTAAATGTTTAGTCAAATCCATGGTAGTTGCTTTCTCTTGCTGAAGCAAAGAACAAATACATCTTAATTAGACTCAAATAGGAAACTGTATTTCTACTGTTATTTAAATGATTTTTAGGCCAATTAAAATTTTAAAGGCTAAAAAATATTAGGCGACAGGATAACAAACACTAATTTCCCTACTAGCTAGGATCTGAAAAAGATAAACTATTCCAGTCTTCTGCCTTCACACAGAGACACTCTTATATTGCATCCTAATAAGAAACCAAACAAAAACAAAATTTCACGTATGTCTTAATACTCAGATTTTAAAAAGAAAAATAAAAGATCCCCTTAACAACCAAATGATAATCAATGACAATTTGTTTTCTGATGAAGTCTGATGTCATTCTGCATTATAAAAGAATCAAAAACATCATTTTCTTGACCCAAGCTAGATTAAACTCGATTCTGAATGGATTCTGAGTGGTACCTTAACAATATGTCTAATATAATTATTCAAAATAATGTATAGAGCAGTAATATGGATAAAGACCTAGCAATTTTATTCCAATTATACTACAACCAGGTATTACATAGTTAAACACAGAACTTTTACTCAATATTTAAACAACATGTTCTCTGGCATTCACATTCTCTCCAATGCTTCAGTTAAATAAAAAGAGAGCCAATACTGAATGATGATTAATAGTAAGTTACATTTGGGATTGTTCATGCCCTTCTGCTCCCATTTGCTGAGGAGGATGACCATGAAGAAGCAGTTATGTTTGTTCTTAAATCTGTTTATATCCACTGTAATTGCTATGATAATTACTCCAAAAATTACATAAATCTAAGAAACAGAAGTGGGAAAATAAAAAGTTGTTGAATCTTTGAAAATGTGTTTAATGCTTTACAAAGACTCCATAAAAGCAAATTTTTAGTACAAATTCCTAATGAAATACATGTGGATGAGAACTATAAAATTCTGAAGAATCATTTAAATCTAAAAGAAATGTCAACTCAGTTTATTTCTCAACTGTCTTAAACTTATTGTTAATCCACCTGTAAAAAAAAAACGGAGCTCAGATGACAAATAATTAGTATGGTTTTTAAGACAAACAACAAATAAAACAAATAGAAAAGATGCCAAACTTAAACCCAACCACATTAATAATTACATTAAATGAAAATTAGCTAAACACTCCAACTGAAAGATGTGAGATTATCAATCTGGATGAAAACAGCTTAGACTCAACCATATATGCTGCTTATTAGAAACACTTATTAGATATAAAGAGACAGATAAAAATTAAAGGATGGAAACTATATACAGGGCAAACATTGCTATATTAATATCAGGCAATGTGGACTTCAGTACAGGGAGCATTCCCAGCAATAAACTGGGATATTTCATAAAGACAAATGAATTAATTCATCAAGAAGACACAACAATTCTAAATGTGAACGCACCTAATAACAAAGCTTCAAAACCACAAAGTAAAACCTGACCGAACTAAAGGAAGAAATATACAAAACCACAAAAATATCTGGATATTTTAACACTCCTCTCTGTAACTGAAGGAACAAGTAAACAGAAAATCAGTCATAATACAAAAATCTTAAACAATACTATCAACCAATTCGACCTAACTAACATTTATAAAACACTCCACCACACAACTGTAGAATACACATAATTTTTAAAAAGCATACGGAACATTTCCAAGGACAAACAATATGCTGGATAATAAAACAAATATCAGTAAATGTAAAAGTACTGAAACCATACTGAGTATGCTCTCTGATGCTAAGAAAATAAAGTATCAGTAACAAAAATATATTGGGGGGAAATCTCCAAATATGCGGAAATTAGACAACACACTTCTAAATAGCTCATGATTTAAAAAAAAAATAATGGGAAGTTTTTAAATGTTTGATTAAATAATTTTAAAAAATATCAAGATTTGTGGACTACAAGTAAAGTGATGCTTAAAGGGAAATCTTTAAACATTATAAAAGAACAAAAGATTAAAAACAATGATATGAATAAAAAATAAAACAATGATACAAATTTCCATCTAAAGAAGCTAGAAGAACAAACTGACGGAAGGAAATAATAACAATAAGTAAAGAAATCAATAAAGTAGAATAGAGGCAAACAATAAAGAAAAAAAAATCAACAGAAGCAAAAATCAGTTCTTGAAAAATGTTAAGGACTTCCAGTTTCCAGTCCAGCATGTAAGAAGAAAAGTCACCAGTCCATCCTAACAAGTAAAAATTTGAGCAAATGAAAAATCAACAATTCTTCTTAGATTTGTCACAGAGGTAAGGTCACAAGGCACAACTGGAAAGACAAGACAGGCTAATAAAGGAAACTCAAAACTTTCTGGAGCAGCAATCCCCACCGCCCAGGGAAGAAGTCTGGAGTAGGGAAGCCGCAACTGTAACTGACATATTGCTAGAGGCTCAGTATGAACAACTGAAAGTTAAAAAAACCAGGGGGACCCCACCATCAGGATGCCCCCACATTTTTGTGAGTTTTACCTCCTGGATCTCCAGCAGGTTCTCACAGTAAATCCCCTCAAGCTTCCAGCAGGAGGAGGGGAAAAGGAACCATTTTGAAATATGTTAGAACATTCTGTACTTAACAAGATCTGCCCTCAGTGGAAACCATTTACACAGAGCCTACCTGCTAGGATTTTATCCAAGCCTAATTAACCTGGAGGAAGGGAAATACCCCAATCCAGCCCACTCTAGCCATCCTGTCCATTCTAAAGGGAGTGGGGGAGAAAACTAGATGCAAGTGCGAAATTCACAGTCTGGAGGCACAGGCTCACTAAAAGACCTTCTTAGTCTTTTTAGACTATAAAACGCTTCTCCTTCCCCCACACCTAATCATCACGTTTACTAAATTCCTATTTATAGCAGTTCCTTTCACCAAATACATCATGTCTGGCTATCAAAAAAAAAAATCGTAAGACACGTTAAAAGACAAAAACATAGTTGGAAGAGACAGAGCAAACATCAGCATCAAATTCAGATCTGGCAGGAATATTGGGATTATCAGACAGAAATTTCAAACATGGTACGATAAATATGCTAAGGGCTCTAACAGATAAAGTAGACAGCATGCAAGAACATACAGGCAATGTAAGCAGAGAGATGGAAATTCTAAGAAAGAAAGAAACAAACAAAAAATGCCAGAAATCAAAAACACTATAGACAGAAATGAAAAATGCTTTTTATGGGCTTATCAGTAGACTAGATATGGCTGAGGAAAGAGTATAATCCAAAATACGTGAATCCATATATCCACAAAAAGACCTGTAGAAGAATATTCAGTGGCTTTATTTATAATGGCCAAAAACTAAAAACAACCTAAATGCCCATGAATAGGAAAATGAGTAAATAAACTGCGGTATATTGATAGAATGGAACACTATTTTGCAATAAAAATTAACAAACTACTGATAAACACAACCTCAATAAATCTCACAGACATTATTCTTTAAGTGAATGAAGCCAAACATAATAGAATATTTATCAGAGGATTATTCCATTTATATGAAGTACAGGACCAGGAAAACGAAACTGTGGTTATATATAAATCAGAAGAATGGTTGCCCTGAGTGGGAGGAAGAGAGGATAGGCCAGAAAGAGATACCAAGGAACTTTCCAGGGTTGAAAGAAAGGCTTTATGTCTCCAACAGGCAAAGCAGTTGGCCTATAATCCATTTACTCTCTTCATGGAAGGGGACCAGGACACCCATAGAGAAAATAAAAGGCAGGTGACTAGTCTAACCTCCTTGTCAACTAAACCTCTAAAAAGAAAACAGACTGTTTTCAAAGAGGAAGAGACCTTATCTCTAAAATGCACTTAGCAAGATGTTCCTGGCTAAAGGATTAGTTATAATGGATAAAACCCACAATTTATGGATTTATGAGTCAGAGTTCCCTGAAGAATGTCACATATGAATCTAGGGGCTGGAGATTGAGTTCAATCACCAATGGTCAATGACTTAACCAGGCCTATGTAATAAAACCTTGATTTAAAAAAAGTCAGGGGGCTTCCCTGGTGGCGCAGTGGTTGCGCGTCCGCCTGCTGATGCAGGGGAGCCGGGTTCGCGCCCCGGTCTGGGAGGATCCCGCGTGCCGCGGAGCGGCTGGGCCCATGAGCCGTGGCCGCTGAGCCTGCGCGTCCGGAGCCTGTGCTCCGCGACGGGAGAGGCCGCAGCAGAGGGAAGCCCGCATACCACAAAAAAAGAAAAAAAAAAAGTCAGAAAAAAATTTTAAAATTCAGAATGATGAGCTTTGGGGGAGCTTCCAGACTGGTGAACAAATCCATGTGCTGGGAGAGTGGCAGGCCCAGAGACCCCCCCCCCACCCCACCCCTTACCCCATTCTCCACCCCCTTCATAACTTCCCCTCTGCATCTCTTCCTTCTACCTGGCTGTTCTTGAGTTTTATCCTTTATAATAAAATTGTAACCATAAGCATAGCACTTCCCTGAGTCCTGTGAGTTGTTTTAGAGAATTACTGAATTGAGGGCAGGGGGTGGGGGTGGGGTCATAGGAACCCTCAAATTTATACTCAGCCAGACAGAAGTGTGGGTAGCCTGAGACGTGATTTGTGGCTGGTACCTGAACTGGGCTAAATCTTGAGGGACTGAGTCCTTACCTTGTGGAGTCTGAGATAACTCCTGGTGTTTAGTGTCAAAAATGAATTGTTGGACATCCAGTTGGTGTTAGAGAATTAGAAAATAGTGTTTGGATAACATATTTAGTATCAGAAAAAGCTATACATTTGAAAACCACACAGTATTCTTGGGGGGAAGAAAACTGCCCCGAATCTGAGCAAACCTTGAGACCTAACTACCATAAAAGGAAACACATGGAGATACAGGAGCCTGTTAAGCAACAAAAGGATGCAGATTAAGCAATTTAAGAGATCTATCAACCAAAATGCAATGTATGGGCCTAATAGGAATTCTGATTAGAAGAAACCAAACGTAAAAGGACATTCATGGAGCAATATGGGAAACCTGAACACTGACTGGATATTAAATGATATTAAGGAATTATTGTTAATTTTTAAGTATAATAGTATCATGGTTATGTCTTTTTTGAAGTTCTTTTCTATTAGAGATACATACAAAAGCACATACATTAAAATATTATGAATGGGATTTGTTTTAAAATTACTCAGGAGGTATAGATTTTAAAAAAGACTGCTGTGTATTTAATAATTGTAAAAACTGGGTGATGGATACATAAGTATTAATTATTCAATTCTCTCTTTTTAAAATGTTTGAAGGACTCCCTTGGTGGCTCAGTAGTTAAGAATCTGCCTGCCAATGCAGGGGACATGGGTTCGATCCCTGGTCCGGGAAGATCCCACATGCCACAGAGCAACTAAGCCCATGCACCACAACTACTGAGCCTGTGCTCTAGAGCCCGTGAGCCACAACTACTGAAGCCTGCGTGCCTAGAGCCCGTGCTCCTCAACAAGAGAAGCCACCGCAATGAGAAGCCTGCGCGCCACAATGAAGAGTAGCCCCCGCTCGTCGCAACTAGGGAAAGCCCGCACACAGCAACAAAGACCCAGCACAGCCAAAAATAAATAGTAGATTAAATAAATAAATAAATAAAATGTTTGAAAATTTCCATAGTTAAAAATTTTAAAGAACATAAGAGGAAATGTAACTGAGAAATTATTAACCTCTCAAACATCCAATGAAATCCAAAGATGATTAGTTTGTAGCATAAGAAAAAAATCTATAAACAAATATAAAGAAAGGAGAGAATAAAGAGTGGGGAGATGAAGGGAAGGAAAGGAAAGGAGACAGAAAATTATTTTCTTATTTGTTTACAAACAAATAAGAGCAAATGAATATAAGGATTTCCCAGTTCGTCATTCTTTACCTTACGCCATTGAACATACCATACCTGCAGCTCCTGGAGAGTCTGTTCTACTTTCAATTCTAATGCCTTATACCTTTCAAGAAGAACCTCCTTCTCTGTTTTAAGCTTTTCATTTTCTTCAATCAGTTTCTGGTCCTGCTTAATTTTTGCCAGGCTGACATTCGACCCTAAATTAAAGCCACCAACAGCCAAATTTTCCCTATTAAAAACAAATTCACTCATTGTAAAAAATAAATTGTATAAGTGTTACAGGGATCAAACCCTAAAATTCTCTTGGGTTTTTTTTAGCATGATATATCTTAAAGTTAATTTTGGAAACTAATCTAAAACCTTTACCTAGTTCAACATTAAAAAATATTTTTAATGCAAACTAGATTTTATAACTGAAGAAACACTTCAAAAACAATGCCTCCAAATCTCAAAGAATACATATTCCAACTTCTTCATAGCAACATCAACTCCAGGAAATACAGTAAAAAGCATTTCTGTATCAGTTTCTTCCAATCCCTCCTCCCCATCACCCCCACTCCATCTGACAGTTTAGTTCCTAGAGCACTGATAAGGTCCCCAAAAACAGCTATATTACCCAAGACATGGCATCATGGCCTAGATCATGATACAGAAGTATAAGAATGGTTTGGTAAACATCAAACCTGGCTTTTTGCTTCAAGTTTATAATTCAAAATTATCTAAAAAGTGAACACCTTTTGTAATAATCAAATTCTATCACAGTAAATTTTCACAGGAAGAACAAAGAGCCTCTCTTTTGTTAAAAAGGAAAGGCAATTCCCTAAAACTCATTAAAATATTCTTAAAGCCAAAGGAAAAACTTCAAGTTTATCTGAAATTCTGGCTCTTGGCTGAATCATTTAGATTTAGGGATATATTTTTATTTTTAATAAATGTATTCGAAAGAGTTGGAATGAAGAGTTGGTATGTAAACTTCAAACAATTCAGGAATGATTTTTCTTTCAAAATGGCTTTTAATTAAAATATTCCTGCTAAAGAGGAGAGGAATACCTGCTTGAGAAAAACAGAAATAATCAGTATCATCCCTCAGAATCACTGACACAGTTGAGGACTCCAAAAACATAAGCCTTGACTTCTACTATGACAAGCGTTTACACCATAAATCAGAAATTAGTTAAGACTAAAAATCCCAATGTAGTCTTACTTTGGAAATGTCACATGATTTCCCGCATCATTTTTATTCTTCAAGTCAAGAGACAGCCTCCCAGTTAAGTGGTCCTTTGGCCTGATGAAGGGTGACTGGTTTGATCTATACCCCCACAAAGGAATGGGGCTTTTGAGGTTCCTGAGGACAAGCTGACCAGGATCCGATTTTTTTCCCTCACAGATGTTAGTGCTGGAAGTAAGTCTGCATTTTTCTGCAAATCCTTTCTTAGCCACCTCTTCCCCTATATCCACACTGCCATACTCAGCCTGAGCAATAACTGTTCCATCTTGATAGGTTGCTTTAATTTTCATTTTTATTTGCTTTTCAAAAATCAAGCTCCCCAAAAAGATTCTGCCCTAAGAAAGATAAAAAAAAAGAAGACATAAACCAGCTACACCAACATGTTTTTCTCCACTTATTTTGTTTCTACCTAGTTTTTCCAACGATCGTATTTCCTCATTCTGAAATCTCTATAAAAGTGGTCTTACCTTGTTGCTGGCTAAATGCAAATATACTTCTGCATGTGTACGACTACATTTCAATTACACACTTTCTAAAATCCTTTCCAGAAGTAGAGCTGAGATCAATATAGGCAGCCATATTTATACATTGTTAAATGTGTACCAATTAAATACCCTAGAATAATTTTTTTAAACCAAGCAGATTCTGTTGACATTTTGGCCCTAACTACATATGACGGTGCCCTGAGGAGCTACACCACATAAAAATGAATTTTGGTATCTAGAAAAAGTGCTCAAATTCAACAAAACTTTAAAAATCATTTTAAAGGCCTAATCAGGTACTCTCATTTCAAAGTAAGACACGAGCAGAAGCAGAAAACAGAAACTCAAAGCATAAAACATCAACAATTTTTTAAAAAAATCAACAAACTGCAATTATGGAATATGAGATGTTAGAAATTCCTAAATAAAAACTCTCTTAAATAGAATTTTGTCTGAGGGAGCAATACCTGTATAACTGGCACACGAGAAGACATGTGAGTAATTAGGTACCTGATAACATTTAATTATAGATTATTGATCCATAGCACTGAGCAAAGACATACCTAAAACATATTTAGAATTGAAGATATCTTGAGGTTTACTTTTAATAAGAACTTGCTTACATCTCCAGAAATGTGAACTCCTAAAATTACTTTGATATGATCCAATTTGATAATTATTCCTCTCTTCCCAAATTTCTCTAAGTTCCTTACCTAACTTTCATCCTATAGAGGAAATGAATCATTTCTCAGAATATATAAAGTATAAATTTGAGACAAAAATATCTTGTTTCATATCTTCCTTGGAATCCCTGATGTAATTAATCTTATGGGCCATAACTCTCTTAGGGAGAAGCTTTATTTTAAGCTATATTCCCACTAGGTAAATATGACAAACAATAAAGCTTATGCAAACAAAACCGAATAGGTAATCATACCAATAATAATCCAGGCAACACGAGCATAAAGAACAAATTAAAAACCAGAAAATACAAGCTAGTCACATTTAAAAAAAAAAAAGAAAGAAAAAAATTTTTCAAGGTACAAGAAACTAAATAATATTGATAGGGAGTAACTATTTCCTTTTTAACTATATGGTAGTATAGCGGGTAGAAGGGAGATCTATGTAGGAGTTCTTAACTTTTTCCATGCCATGGGCTCCTTTATCGAGCTGGTGAACCCTTTGGAATCCTTCTTGGAAAAATGTTTTTAAATGTATAACATAAACATAAAGAGAACTACAAAGAAAATTATTTCACCATGATATATTTTAAGCCCAGGTTAAGAACTCCTGAGCCTAAAAGGATGCATCTGAAAGGGTACAGGAGATTCAAACTACATAGGCTCAAGGATCATCAACCATCACTACCAAAAAGAAACAAGAATTTTTTAATCTGCAAACCAAAATGACAAAGTATTTTAAGTTACCAAAAACACAGGTTTAATAAATTTTTCAAATCATAAAAATTTTAAATACACACATATTGAGATATTTGAATTCACCAAGAACACCAATATAGAAAGCAAAGATGGTCCAGAATGCATCACCAAAAAATGAGATCAAGCAGGCAAAGCTAACAAACTCAAAATATAATTCACTGAAATATATCTAAGATTTCGATCAATCAGAATATAGTTTTTAGTTAACCTCTTTCATAAAAAAAACCTTTAATTTCAACCCTTAATGTTGAAAGTCTATTTAAATTCAAGTATAACTTCCACCCCTAACCAATCTTAATGGAAGTGACAGTGCCTGAAAATTATTGCTGCAATATGTGAAATTCTTAATACTTATAACACTTCAAGAAACTCTGTTTTGGGGCAATTTATGAATTTAAGTGGAAATAAATCTACTTTTTACAAAAGTTCCAGTTATCTAAAGCTGAATGTTCTAAAGGTATACTGTTTATTTAGAAATTTTTACACAGAAATCTGATTTTTAGACTTTTCTCTGAAGTCAAATTCTTTTTAGTTATGGTCATTAATCACAATTAGTACAAAACTGTTCAATCAGATTCTCCCTGAATCATATATAATTACAGGCAGAACCCTGAATTTGGAATAAAATCTGAGTTCTCCTAAATTCTAACAAAAAGCTTTATTCAGAAATAGAGGGCTTCCCTGGTGGCGCAGTGGTTGAGAGTCCGCCTGCTGATGCAAGGGACACGGGTTCGTGCCCCGGTCCGGGAGGATCCCACGTGCCCCCGCAGCGGGAGAGGCCACACCAGTGAGAGGCCCGCGTACCACAAAAAAAAAAAAAAAAAAAGAAAAAGAAATAGAAAAGCATCACTTGCTTTCTTAGTCTACCCAACCTTGTCTGGATATATTAGAAAATAGGTTAAAAGACCTTTAAACTGTTAAACCCATATTCCAATCTCTACCTCTCATTCCCTGATTCTACATGAAAATTTTCAAAGTAAGAAAGGCTTTTAGGACATAATTTGATCTTCTTTGATCTTCAGCAATTTTTACCACCATTCTGAGTTTCAGTTTCAACTGTGCTTCAGCATAGGTATGAAAGTGTTGGTTTAAAATGTGTTGAAAGTATTTCAGTGCCCAGGACACCCTCTGGAAGTCTCTTTATTTTTTATTTTTTATTTTATTTTAACTGAATCCCTACTTATCCATTCATCCATTCAAATGCTAGATAAACTGGATGCTCATCTAACACCTAACAGGCAAAAGCAGGGAGATTAGGCATAAAAAATGAATAAAATACTTGTCTCTACCAAGAGAGTCTTGTCTCTACCGCTCACCATCTTGTGGGGGGAGGAAAAAATACTATACCTCTACATGCCCATACATTGAACTAAAACAGCTGCAGGAGAATGAATGGTGGGTATCAGCAAAGACTTCTTATAAGAAATTACATTTGAACCTTCAGCTGAGAATTAATGGCTAAACATGGACTTTCTAAGCAGAGGCACTCAAGAATAACCATTTCTTTCCAGAAAACATTCAGTTTGCTAATTAGTTCAACTCCAATGAATAGTCTTTTTACTGAATGTAAGCGTGCAAATACAAATAATACCATCTATTAAGAATCTATGAAGCATATAAGACATTCTCAACACTGAAGTTTATTTCTTCAGTTCCAAAAATAAATTTTGAAAATGACATTTTCTTTGATTCATGTTTGTTTCAATCTACATAAATTTTATATCATCTTACTACGAGAATAGCAATGGACTTGAGTTCTAGCCCTAGCTCAGCCCTAATTAGCTTTATGACTTTAAATAAGTCATTTAATTGTTGTAGACCCAATTTCTTTGCAAAACAATAAGATGAGAGCAGATGAATTCTAAGGCCTGTAAATTTAAGATTCCAGGTTCTAGGCATGCAAGAAATTCAAAACAAGCCTCTACCTCGGTCAAACATTTATATTAAAAACAAGTAATAAATTTTAGATTTTAAACCAAAAATTTAGGGTGTAATTTTACAATAATATCTATGCTTTACTCTATTTATGAGAGTCTAAGTTTTAAGTACAGAAACATTTCTTATAAGTAACTATAGTGCAGACAAAAGTACACCCAACGACCTAAAAGATTCTAAAAACAACAAAAAGAGTCAAAGAGAAAGTTTTCAAATTTTACTGTTCCTTCTAGTACTGATTAAATTATTTTCAAATAAGTCATTTGAGCTGCTAAATATACAATACAAATCTGATTACTATGCAATGTGATATTCCCTCAATGGCAGTATCAGCTACCAAAAGAACATCACTGTTGCACAGAGTTAAAAGAAGGTAGGATTCTTGTTAAGACTACCCATGAAATTATTAGAGGTCTTCCAGAATTAGGTTGCTAACCCAAAATTTAATGGAAACGAATACAAACAGTAGTCTAGATTAGCAGAACATCACTGCCAATTACTATATCGAACAGTATGAGCCTCTGACAAAATGATACAATCTGATTAATTTACAACTCCACTAATTTCAAATTTGTGATATTTATCACCAGGGATAGATTAAAGAGCTCTTTTATTTAATAAATACTTTCGCAAAAGCAAAAAACAAAATAATTAGATTCATCATTCTCTCCATCATAAAAGAGACTATCCTTTGAAGCTTTCACATCAGAAGAAACTATTTACATTTATTATATGTGTGCGCATATACACACACACACATCATATCAATACACACACACACATGTATCATATCAGTCTTATCTGATCAAGAATGTTTACCTAGCAAAGATGAGCACAAATACATTATTATATAATTGTCTGTGAATTATTCTATAATTTCATATTTTTCATTAATTTATACAAGCTTTTACATCAAAGAAAATTAATGGATTTTTAGCACACTTATATTGCGTTTCCAGCACATAGTTTTACTTCCATTAGTAAAAATATTTACAATCTTTGACTTGCCTGATCAAACTGGGTAACTGCTTGGCCAGAAGGAATCTGTAGTCCCCAAAGTCTATACTTTTTGGCAACACTAGAAAATTGCAGATCCAAAGGAATCTCAGCTATATCAGATCGACTTAGAATTTCAGTATTTCCATAGTCAATATATCTCACCAGACACTGGAAAAAAATGAGAGAAATGTTAATACAGAACTTAGATTAAATATCTCCAAAGAAACTACACATTTGCTGCTTTCTGTTAACTACCTGTAAATCATGATAGCATTTTACCTGAAACTGACAAAATGCATTCAGAAATGAGAGCTCCAGCAATATCCTCAAAATACAGAAAATCCATAGTCCATGAGATCGCGAGGATTTCTACATTTGGTACTAGTTCAACCAGTACCAAACAGTACTATTTCCAACAGTACCATTCCTCATTTTGATTTTTTTTAAACAATAGTATTTAAATAAACATAAATCTATGAAACTTATGACTCTCTCCTATCTCAAATGTTAAAATCAATCAACCTTCTTAAATTCAAGTTGGAAACAATAAAATCTGAAAATAAAGGCAAAGTTATGAAACTTTCTTTGATAAACTTAAGCCTACTCTAACTGTTAGATCTTGGAAATGAATCAAATTCACCCTTACCTCCAGCTCTATATCTGTATAAAAGGTAAAAAAGAAAAATAGTTTATTACAAGGTCAAAAGCCATCTTGCCCTTTAATTTAAAAAAGTTAAAGCCAAACCAAAAGCAAACACAAAATATCATCTCCAGTTGTCAAAATGTGGAGAAAATGTCTATTTCACTAAGATAAACCACTACCCATGACAGTAATAAATCATGAGATTTTTAAAAAGATACTTGGAACATTATTCAAGGTGTTTCACCTTACCTTCTTATTACACCAAGAACAATATTTACAAAGCATATATATTATAAAATATTTTAAGTCCAGTAGACATAGAAAAAAACAGTAAAAGAAACCCTACAGAGATGCTTTTACAGAGCCTGCAATGTGCAACTGCCACCAAACAGCTATTCAGAATCCTATCTCCACAAATGCCCTTAAAAATCTCCCACAATTTCACAACGTAGAAAACAAAATAGCTAAATGCAAAGAAAATTCATCACATTTAACCAAGGCGTGAGAAAGTGGCAAGCCAATCTTCATTATTAACAATATGCACATCAACTAAGTAAAAGATAACCATAACTTCAGGATCAATCAAATGTTCTTTTCCTACTCAATCTTAATAGAATGAACTTTTAAGTTACTCAGCAAGAATCAAACATAATTATTAAGAACTGAGGTACAGGGGCTTCCCTGGTGGCGCAGTGGTTGCGCGTCCGCCTGCCGATGCAGGGGAACCGGGTTCGCGCCCCGGTCTGGGAGGATCCCACATGCCACGGAGCGGCTGGGCCCGTGAGCCATGGCCGCTGAGCCTGTGCGGCCACAGCAGAGGGAGGCCCGCATACCACAAAAAAAAAAAAAAAAAAAAGAACTGAGGTACAAAGAACAAACTGGTCACCAAACATTATCACAAATTATGTAATCTATTCTTGGATAATCTGGGGTGATTATACAACAACTTAAAATCAGAAGAATATTCCGGAATCTGACTTGTATTTTTTTAAGCAATTCATTTCTTTTGTGTTCTCTAAGGGGAAAAATTTATGTTTTAATCAGTTTATAAGTTCATTCAACCATATTTTATTACTACTATGAATAAGCAATGAAGGACTAAATAAGCATCAAATTTTGGAATCAAAATAAATATTCCTCAGAGCAAAAAATTTGAACACTTGTTCCTGCCTTTTCATCACTGATGATTTTCAGTACTTTACATCTGTACCAACATTTATCTTCAGAAAATAATCCTCCATAAATCTACAAAGAGAAAAAGAAAGTAAAATTATTCGGCATTTTAATGAATTTAATGCTAAGTAGATCAGAATAATAATTAGCATTTATTAAGGACTTACTATACATAAATAAGCATAATAACTTATTTTATTCTCATAACAACCCGATGAGGCAGGTACTTTGTTTTCACCATTACATGCTCAAAGTCATAAACTAGTAAGCAGCAGAACCAGGATTCAAATTCAGGCAACTGACTTCAGAGTCCATTATGTTTTTCTGCCTCTCCAAAAAAAGGAGAGAGAAGACGAAAAGACATAAAAACAGAAAACTCAAAAAAAGGCCCAAGCATCAAAGACTTAAAGTCATGCTGTTTTGATGTCCGAAGACATAATTGGTACAATTAATTGTTCTTAAAACACAAACATGCCAAGTACATGCCACTTAAGTCTAATTCTCAACCATGATAGGATCCCTATGTCCAACCAGACAAGAAAGATTCTTACACTTTTTACTTTATACAGAAAGACTTCAGTGTTATCATAAATATAAGTAAATAAATTACAATAGATAATATCCTTAATACTGAACCTTAATATATATTTTAAATTTATATTTTAATTTAATTATGTTTAATAGAGAACAAAGAGAAAAATTTACATACTTTAAGTCAGTGTCTCAACCTCAGCACTACTGACATTAGAGACAGGTAATTCCTTGGTGGGGGGATGGAGGCTGTCTTCTGTCATATGCGTTGTAGGATGTTTAGCAGCTTCCCCCCCAGCCTCTACCTACAAGATGCCAATAGCACTCCCTCCAGTTGTGACAACCAAAAATGTCTCCACGCATTGCCAAATGTCTCCCGGGGTTGGGAGTGGAAGATACAAAGTAACCCCAGGTTGATAACCACTTTAAATCATACATTCTCAATGGGAGAAATATTATCCCCAAGGGAGTAAAAACTGGTTCTTGGAGCATGGAGGAGAATCTTAGATATTACAGTGGTTTGTAGTCCTCCAAAGTTCAACCCTACCTGACAACATAAATAGATATCCAGTGTATCTGTGGTGTTAAAATGTCTTGCAGAAAGGAGACCCATTAGGGAAAAAAATGCCTTAGAAGGGCATAATGAAAAAAAAGGTTGAGGAGCATGGCTTTAAGTGATGGAGTATAAAATTAATTTTAAGTATATCACTCTGAACTAGGACAAATTCACAGATTTTAAAGCAAAAGGAATACAGAGGGTGAAATGTAAAAATCCTCAACTCCCCAAAGCAACAAAGTACAAATCAACTTAGACACACAAATGGATAGCTAAGAAAGCAAATGCTACGAAGGACAGGTGTGTTCAATTACCACTTAACTCTGGTTCCCTCAGCTAACACTCAACAACTGAAGGGCAAGAGAGAGCACAAATGGCATGGTACCCTCTCCCAGCCATCTTACTTCATTTTTCAGCAAGCAAACAGGTTAAGTAGCAGAAATACCTGATCATCAACCGTCCTATCCAATTTCAAACCTTGCAAAAGATCACATTACCGTTAGTTATGATTTTGTAATATATACCAATATAATTAACAATTCAATACAAGGCAAGTGACAGAAATGGTGTATCATTGTAACCCAGTCTAGGTAGGGGTGGGGACACCTCTAGAAATAGAGCTCAAACCCAACCAAACTGAGCAATCTAAAATTCCTGACTCTGTTAGTGTGAATAATCACAACCACCATCATAAATACAAATCAATCCCAAATAGGTTTGTCTTGAGAGCACAGTCAGAACTATATAGTCATTCCCATTGTGCCTAGTCCCAATCTTCTCTCACGACTCCACAATTCACACCCCATGTCCCGACTACATGGTAAGAGGAAGAGAACTACTCAATCACTAAAGAAAATTTACACAGTATAATCCATTCACAGATAATCAGAGGTGGCTAAGTAATCATTTATAATGAGAAGTCTATTTACTGAAAATAGGTTGAATTTTTTGTAAAGCAAGTAATTTATTTTGCATTCAACAGAGAAAAAACGGATATGTCTTAACTCATAATACTATTAAACACAGTCACAGACTACAAGGATGTTTTAAAAAAAACCTAAAATCTTTACAAATTGCATTATCTTATCCATTCGGATGCTCAGCTCCAAGCTAAAATCCTTTCTTCCTTCTAAATTTCTTCTTTTTATACCTTTTTATATATGTCATTGGGGTTTTAAATTATTTTTAAATAAAACTAAATAAAGGCACATTATTAAAAGAAAATCAAAGTAAACCCAAAGAGGTAAAGAGTAAGACTTCCTTCCCAATACTCTTCCACATGCACCTCCTGAAAATAATTTTACATTTACACTAATCTCACATGTACACTATATGTTTATGCTTTTTTTTTTTTTTTTTTTGCGGTACGCGGGCCTCTCACTGTTGTGGCCTCTCCCGTTGCGGAGCACAGGCTCCGGACGCGCAGGCTCAGCGGCCATGGCTCACGGGCCCAGCCGCTACGCGGCATGTGGGATCTTCCCGGACCGGGGCACGAACCCGTGTCCCCTGCATCGGCAGGCGGACTCTCAACCACTGCGCCACCAGGGAAGCCCTATGCTTTTTTATTTACATAAATGGGTTCATTTTAAATACACTATTTTTTACCTAATTCCATATCAAAATACAGAACACTCTATCTCCCTCATTTAAATAACCAGGGCTTGGGGCTGGGTGAGGCAAGCAAGGCACCCAGGGCACAACATTTTTAAAGGGGAATTCATTCTGAGGTATCAACCCTGAACTTGCAAAAGTGCCTCCTTAAATTCAGTGCTTACCTCGCCCTAGCTATCAGCCCCCAAAATGATTACTTAGTATTCCAAAATAAGGATCTACCACAGTTCATTAATTATTCCTATATAGGGTAACAGTTAAGAAGGTGGGTTCTGTGAGTTTAAATATTTGATCCACTTTTAACTAGCCGGTGATTTTCATAAAGTTATCCTAGCTGTGTTTCAATTTCCAAAAAAAACAAAGTATAAAATAATAACATCTGCCTCACAGGGTTGCTGTGAGGATTAAATGAGTTAGTACAAATGAGTGAGGATTAAATGAGTTAGTAGCTAAGCATTTAGAACACTGTCTGTCTCACAAAGGGTAAGATTCAAATGCTAGCTATCATTATCACTACTACTACGACTACTGTAATATTAATAAAGGATATTTAATCTCCACTTTTGCCTATTACAAATAATGCTACATTGAATATATCTGTACAAACATCTCTGAGTACTTTCTGTACTTAAATGTCCAAAGGATAAATTCTTGGCAGAGAAACTGATGCATCCAAGACTACAGGCATTTACTATTTTGAAAAAGATGGTTAACACGCACATATAGTCATCTGATTTAAAGCAAAGATTCCAAGACAATTCAACTAAGAAAGGATTGTTATTTTAATAAATGGTTTTGATATAACTGGATATCAATATGGAAAAAAATTAAATGTAACCTCTACTTCACATCATAACCAAAAATTTATTGGAGGTAAATCACAGCCTTAAATGCAAAAGGCAAAAACTTCTAGGTAAAAAACAAAATTGGAGAATATAGTCATGACCTTGGGGTAAGTAAAGAGATCTTATATAGGAAACAGAAAGCACAAACCAAAAAAGAAAAAATTAACAGATTTCAAATGTTATCAAGAATGTAAATAGGGAAGCCATACACTAGGAAAAGACAGTGGCAACACACATATAAGACAACGGACTCATATCCAGAATATATAAAGAACATGTGCAGTTGTCCCTTGGTATCCACAGGGGATTGGTCCCAGGACCCCCCTCAGATGCTAAAGTCCCTTATAAAAAATGGCACAGTATTTGCATATAACTTATATACATCTGCCCATAAAATTTAAATCATCTCTAGATTACCTGTAATACTGTATACAATGTAATTGCTACATAAATAGTTGTAAATACAATGTAAATGCTATGTAAATAGTTGCCAGTACACAGCAAATTCAAATTTTGCTTTTTGGAACTTCCTGAAAATTTTTTGGAATGTTTTTGATCCACAATTGGATGAATCCATGGATGTGGAACCCATGGATATGGAGGGCCAACTGTATAGAACTTCCTACAAATCAATCTAGACAAACAACCTTGAAAACTGGGAAAAGATCTAAATAGGTACTTCACAAAACAGGATATCCAAATGGCTAATAAAACCTGAAAAGCATGCTTAAGCTTAGTACTCATCAGGAAAATGAAATTAAAATCACAAAATAACAATACACACCCACCAAAATGGCTGAAATTAGAAAGACTGACAATGAGAAGGGTTGGTGAGGACACAGAGGAACTGGAACTCTCATACTTTGCTGGTGAGGATGCAAACTGGTTCAATACTTTTCCAGACTGACTGGCCACTACCTACTATAGTGAAACATGCCTACCCTATGACTTGGCAATTTTACTCCTAGGTGTATACAAAAAAGAAATGTTAAAATATCCATTAGAAGGCTTGTATAAGGATTTCACAGCAGTTTCACTCACAGCAGCCAAAAACTACAAACACTCTAAACACCCATCAAAGGAGAACAGATAAATTTTGGTATATTTATACAGTGAAATACTGCATAGCTTGCTTGAAAAAGAACAAACACACAATAATATAGATGCACACAATAATATGGATAAATCTCAGAAATTATGTTGAACAAGCCAGACATATACAAAAGAGTACATATTGTATAATTTAAGACCAGGCAAATGAACTTATGGTGATAGAAGTCAGAATAATGATTACCTCTGTTAGGGGACTACTGACCAAGAATTGACTGAGAAGGGGCCTGAGGGAATTTTCTGGGATGACAGAATTGTATCTTGATCTGGGTGGTGATCACACATATGCATAGATATGAAAAATTCAAGAGATTAAGAGATACACACTTCACTGTAAGTTATATGTCAATTAAAAATATATGTACATATATATATTGTCCAACTGTTCTCCATAAGTATGTCTCTTACAAATTTTTATGAATCAGTGTCAAGGGCAAGGATTCTATTTTGTACACCACTGTATACTTAATGCTTAACACAGTGCCCAGTACCTAGCAGATAAGTATTTTTGAAAAAGTAAACTTATTATGACTGTAGTTTATACAAATTCTAAAAACTCGCCTCTTCCTTTTAAATACCTTAAAAATTCCAAAAACTATAAAATCTGAAACACATGAAAGCTAATAAGAAAGACAGAATAATTATACCCAAGAATATGGCTCACCTTCTTTGGATCAAGATTCCCAAAAACTGAACTGGCATGGGGACAGACTTCAGACAGTGAACAACCAATCTTCACAATATCCTTATTTCTACTGATACTCTAGAAGGAAGAATAGATATAAGATTCAGTAAAATAGTATTTGACAGTGTTATGCAAATGAGGGTTCTACTATGCATAATACTTAAAAGGTTTTGGAGCATTAGAAATTAAATCAATTCTTCTGTCATTATTTTTTCATAATTCAAAAAAGTTCTTTGTAAGAAATGGAACTAGGCTATAGAAAATTTTTACTTCCCAATGAGTTCAAATTACTTGGAATTCAAACTAAGATACCAAATATTATTAATATCATATTAAGAGGTAACTTTAAACAATTGTCTCTGGGTTTTACTTTAGCTCTAATTGCTCAAAATAGATACCATATTTTGGTCAAATGGCATGGACCTTCTCACATATTTGTTGTTGTGTAAAGGAAACAGATGTAAAAACAATTTCAAAATGTACAGGTTCTCTGTATATAAATACTGTAATCTAGTTAGTATATTTATTTCTCACAGGGGCATGGGTTAACAATTTTGAAACTACTTTAGGTATATACTAGGACTGAACAAGTAAGTAAATATGTTCTAGATAATGAAAGCAGGGAGAGAGAAATTACATATAATGAAGGAAGGCTAGAATGAACCTGCAGTGTTAGATTACAATTGGAAAGTATCAGTATGAACTCGTGTGTGTGTGTATACACAAACACACATATATGTGTGTGCATGTGTGTGTATACATGTTTGTGTGTGAATATATGCATATATGAAAGAGACAGAGATACAGATGTGTATATGTGTTAGTTATATATATATATTTGTATTTATATAGTATATTTATAAATATATATATAGTTTCTATCTCTGTCCACTGAGAGAGCCTAGAAGCAATGACACTCAAGTAGCAATTAAGCACACCTACTGCCCATATCTTGATTTTTAAACACCATTCTCCAATAAAAGGAACAAGAGTTCTTTGGAGAGTGGTTGAATCCAGGGCTAGGACAGGGAAATAAAAGATGATCCTGCAACATCTGGTGATGCCAGAAAGTAAAGAAATATTCAAAAAAGAATGGGTGCATTTTAAAGGATACAGTAGCCAATGTGAACAATCTCCTATTGGCCAAAGCTGGAACAATTTAAACAACAAAATAAATGATATATGGGATTATAATCCATGGAATAAATACCCATGGATTTATATTAATATAAATAATTGAATAAATAAATACATAAATGCTGGAGAGGAAACAGCTCTTCCTTAAAGACGAATTCCAATTAATAAATGTAGAAGGAATGAGGAAAATAGAAAACCATCATTAGGCAAAGGCCATAGCAATAAATAAAAAATTCGTGTGTAAAAAGCTTAAAAGAAACAAGATTAGATAGTCTCAATGCATCTCCCTCTAAAACACTTATTACTTACAAAACGAAAAACAGTAACTTTACAATTAAGAAACCCAGCAGTTACCACCTTAACCAAGTGGATCAAGGTTAACATCATCAATAGTGAAATATAACAACATCATAAATCCCCTATATGACGTACTTTCAGTACACATCACTTCGTAGTATTACTGCCAATCTATTTATGAGAAATCATAAACAAATACAAACTGACCAGAATTCATTAAAAATGTCAAAATCATGAAAAATAAGTATAAATAAAGGAACTATCAAAGGTTGGAAGAGACTAAGGATACATGACAACTAAATATAATGTGGGATCCTGAATTAGATCCTGGAATAGAAACAAACAAAAAAAAGGTGTGGGGGGGCGGGGAACTGGTGGAATTTGAATAAGGGCTGTAGTTAAGATTTAACAGCATTGTACCAATGTTAATTTCCTGACTTTGACCACTGTACTTTGGTTATGTAAAATGTTAGCAACAAAGAAAGCGAGGTGAAGGGTATAAAGAAATTAATTTTACAACTTTCCTGTAAGTCTAAAGTTATTTCAAAGTAAACTGTTAAATATATATATATGTTCTTTAGGGCTTCCCTGGTGGCGCAGTGGTTGCGCGTCCGTCTGCCGATGCAGGGGAACCGGGTTCGCGCCCCGGTCTGGGAGGATCCCACATGCCGCGGAGCGGCTGGGCCCGTGAGCCATGGCCGCTGAGCCTGCGCGTCCGGAGCCTGTGCTCCGCGACGGGAGAGGCCACAACAGAGGGAGGCCCGCATACCACAAAAAAACAAAAACAAAACAAAAACAAACAAAAAAATATATATATATATGTTCTTTAAAAATATATCAATAACGTGAAGTCAGAAAAACAAATATTGTATATTAACGCGTATATGTGGAATCTAGAAAAATGGTACAGATGAACCGGTTTGCAAGGCAGAAATAGAGACACACATGTAGAGAACAAACGTATGGACACCAAGGGGGGAAAGCGGGGGCCGGAGTGGGGGTGGGAGGGTGGGATGAACTGGTAGATTGGGACTGACATGTAAACACTAATATGTATAAAATAGATAACTAATAAGAACCTACTGTATAAAAAAAAGTAAATTAAATAAAATTCAAAAAAACAAAAACAAAATTTAAAAATACATATCAATAACATATTCAATAAGGCTAGAAAGAACATGATTATCTCCGTAACTGAAAATAAACTCTGAAAGAGCAGTTCAAACGACATCATGTAAAGATGTTAAAAAACAAAAAACAAAAAAAAAAACACTGACACCAAAAAATCAAATTAGAATCTTTGTGGCATACAAGCCTGAGCATCAGTGGGTTTTTTTTTTCTTTCTTTTTTTTTTTTTTTTTAGTTGCATAAAAAACGACATCATGATGAATATAAGTACTGATAAACAGTAAAAATGGGAAGTGAATTTAAACTGACCCCAAGACACACTTGAAGCAGCCTTTGTAAATAAACTCCAGGAATGAGCTCTCTAAAGTTCAAAATACACCAAAGTATCTTACATAATTAGATTTTGTAGGTATATGGGCTAGCATAAAGGGAAGCTCTTTTTTTTTCAAAGGTCAAATACTTAAGATTCCTTCAACTGCCACTCATCAAACTAGGCCTACCAAAAATTCTGAAGTGTTTTCATGTAAATGGCTTAAATGGCAGAAATCCATAGTGGTAGAAAAACAGAGACTATGTGTGAGCAAACCTTCAACTTGACCTGCCTCCACGTGCTTCTAAATCTCTATTTACTCTTCATCTACACCCTATACCAACCTAATCAAATGTTAAAATTTGCATTTTTTTTTCCTGCCATATTCTTTCTGTAGGATTACTATTTTATTGTTGCCCTTCCTGTTACACAGGATGTACACAACTGGTGTTAAAAAGTACAATACATTCTACAGCTGAGCACCACTTTCTGTAACTGAACAGGCAAAGAAATTATACTGAACATCAGCATGTGGCAGTATTTTTCAGAAAAAAAAAGTGTCTAAAGTGGGTTTAAATTGATTAACACTATTAAATCACTTCTAATATTTGATATTATATGATTCAATACAGCCATACAATTACATAAAATGTGTTAACATCAAAGAATACAACCAAAATTAAGATATCAAACAAAGCCTATATAACTTTTTTTTAACAGAAAATACTCTTGAAACCTGCATGTAACTGCCCATTCTTTTAAAGAAAACCTACTTAAAGCAAAATTATCAACCTCCAGAAAAATCACACACAGTAAGCCTATCCCCACAAAGTGTACAAAATGCACACTTGAAAAATACAAAATTAAAACAACTGTAAGCAACAGGTGAGCTGCATATTTATAAGAATGTGAAAAGAAGTCCTCCCATTTTTAGCACTGTTGTATAAAGAACTGTCTTTTGATGTGAAATTCATGAATTGTCCTCCTGTTGGGACCACACTTCACCATGTTTTTGAAATGAGATTACAGAGCAAGATAGAGCATCTTAGCAATGTCATCTTACTGAAGTTTTTTTCTTTGATTTTTACTACTTTATCAAAATATATCAAAACTTTATCAAACATCAAAAGATGTCCCTTAGATATGTAGGATTCATTTTTTAAATTCTTGCTTAGAAACAATATACAAAGGAGAAGCATATTTACTCCCAATCACACTCCTGAAAGATGCTTCTCAAGGTTGAGAAGGGTCTTCTCTCTTTTTCTCACTGGTTGTTTTTTGCCTTAGCATGTGTTAAGATATGAAATTTCAGGTTAGTCGACAGAGCAAACTTCTTATTACAACCGTCGAAGGGGCACATACAGGGCGTGTCTCCAGTATGGATTCGCACATGTGTGCACAAACAATTTGCTTCTTGAAAAAAATCATTCGATTCATATGGACGCCTTAGCAGTTTTCACTTAATCTTTTCATCCAATTAAGACATTTTTCCTCACTTTTTGAAATATATTTAAATTTCTACAGGGGCCTCAACTTCATGGTTGAAATCAGAGGTTGGCAAATTATGGGCTCTCCTATCTGTTTTGGTAAATAAAATTTTAATAGATCACAGCTATACATATTTATTTATGTATTGTCTACGGCTGCCTTTGCACTACAATGGCAGCTTTTATAGAGCTGAACAGTTGCAAAAGAGACCCACAAACCTTAAAATATTTACTATCTAATATTTCACAGAAAACGTTTGCTGACTCCTGGTTTAAATCATAGTTCCAAATTCAAGCAACAGCTTCACATAAAGGTCAATAAAAATCAAAGTCTAGAGCTGCAATGACCAATACAATAGCCAATTCTTACTTGAAATATGGCTAGTCTGATTTAAGTTGTGCTGTAAATCTAAAATATACACTGGATAGGAAAAAAGGAAAATAAACTATCTTGGTAACATTTGTATTGATTATATTTTGAAATGATATTTTGGATATGCTGAGTTACATAAAACATATTTATTAAAATCAATTTTGCCCATTTCTTTTCACTTGTTTATGTGTCTGCTAAATTTTAAATTACTTATATGGGTCACATTATATTTCTACCAGACAGTGCTGGTCTGAAAATCTTATTTAAGATAATAAATGTTTTTCCTACATAATGAGCTTAAAAATATCATTTATCATCCAACCTGGGACACTGTTGAGAGGGACACAGGTGCTATTAATGAAGAGACAATGGGCATTGAACCAGAACATTGCGGGCAACCTTTAGAAAATATGTTCATAAGCAGAGATACAAATTTGCCAAAATTTTTCTATGACTATCATCCTTCTAAAATGTTTTCTATATAGATTTAAGAACACTGAGTTAATCATATGTCTTCTATAATCTTTCTTCTCATAAATCCTATTTCCCACATTGCCAATTCACTCTACCCGTACAAAAAGGAGTTCTCAGGCTGTAGAAGTACAGAGAAATGTTATTCCCTTCCCTCCTATATCATGTAGTTCACAAAATTAAAAATTAGTGAGTAACTGTGTACCTCTGAGGGATTCACCTTTTAAATTCTGGAATATAAGCACTTTGGTGCTTTGCTTTTTATTTAAAACTGAGTAAACTTATCTGTCTTGAAGCATGCCAGTGTAAAATTATAAATGTTCCATTAGTACTTCCAATTATATGATGAGAAAAACATTGTACCTCAAATTCAAAATTAAGCCAATAGAAAAAAATGACTGAAATTTTAAAACTTAGTATCACTTAAGAAACAATCTTATCAGAGACCTCTAGATGGGGCTATAACTTCAGAAATACAACAGTTTTTCAGCATCTTCAGTAATTTATGCAGCCTAGATGTGTTAAATTGAATGTAATTCTAAAACCACAACTACAATTTTGCTGTTTTCTTTTTTAACTCAGTGTATTATGAGCATACTACTCATAATTCTGGTATTAAGTTCCAGCTGTAACCATCTGTCTTCTAATAATGCCCTGTGTTAAATAATGTTCAATAAAAATTAAGCATTGAGAATAACAATGATATATACACATTACAGGGTTTTTATTTTTGTTTTTCTTGGGGAGGACCTGGATTAGTGGAGGAAAGGGTGGGTGAGGAAATCAACCAGGCTACTATTTACCTGGGCCCAGAACGTTACTGCATCTTCTACATGACTTCCAACCACATCTTCAACTAAAACCAAATCACAATGCAAAGAAAATTAGAAATTAATCAAGATCATCTAGCTCTTACAACCAAAAATAATTTTTAGTGTCAGTACCTTTACTGTAATGTACTTCTTCATCCATTTGGACAATTCCGGAAAAACTGAAACAATTCAATACTTTGAATTAGGTTCTATTAATCTGTCCATTAACACTGAATAAAGACTAAACCATATAATGTCCAAATTCCTAAGTTATCAAAATTTAAACTCTATTAAGTTATAAAATTTATAAGTTATTTTTGTCCTAAGTTATCAAAATTTAAACTCTATATTAAAAACAACCCCAAAGATATTTTCTTCAATAATTGTTTTCAGCATATTGTATTTTGCAATTTCATCATACACAATTTCTATCTTTGAAATTATCTCTTTAGCCAAACCTTTACAAATTTACCTTGAAGTGTATAATTCATGCACACTTTGATCAGTTACATAAATACTTCAGAACAATGTGCATACTCTTTTAAAATAATTGATGCCCTCCCCAAACATGAGTAGGACTTCCATAATTTAAACAAAAAGAAACACTACAAACATATGTAAAACAAATGCTTCCGACTGGTATTTAATTTTTAAATAAACATATCCATTTTATTTAAAAGGCATAGTTGTTTCTGCTTTTGAAGATACCCTGCATTTAAAAACTGCAAAATGAATCAAACTTTACACATACCTTCAAAAATAATTTTCATTAAATAATTTGCTTTCCCAACTGCAAAATATTTCAAGATAAATGTCTACTAGTTTATAATTTTATCCTTAAAACACTAGAAGATTGCACTTTACATGCATAAATGTTAGTTTTTTGAAGGAAATGGAAAACAATAAATTTTTTTTAAGAAATTTAAGAGTTAACTAAACATCACTACACCAAAGCTCCAAATACCCTCCCAACTATGGGGGAAAAAGTTAACCCTATGGGGGGGCAGGGGGAAGGTTGTAAAAATTATTTTTTAAACTTTATTCTTATTTTCGTTACAACTTTTAAAAAAATTTTTCGCATACACTAACTAGGATCAACACATCTTTAAAAGAAGGATTCTTTCTCAAATACTGGCCAAAGTAATTTTTATTTATTTTTTATTAATTAATTTATTTATTTTTGCTGTGTTGGGTCTTCGTTTCTGTGCAACGGCTTTCCCTAGTTGTGGCGAGCGGGGGCCACTCTTCATCGCGGTGCGCAGGCCTCTCACTATCGCGGCCTCTCTTGTTGTGGAGCACAGGCTCCAGACGCACAGGCTCAGTAGTTGTGGCTCACGGGCCCAGGTGCTCCGCGGCATGTGGGATCTTCCCAGACCAGGGCTCGAACCCGTGTCGTGTCCCCTGCATTGGCAGGCAGATTCTCAACCACTGCGCCACCAGGGAAGCCCCAAAAGTAATTTTTAAATTGAGCAAAAAGTTGTAAAACCTAGTTGGAATCTGTTCAGGGAGACTATATTTCACTGGAAGACACTGGCTTAAACTTAGTAAAAATAAAAATGTTTACTTTGGAAATCACACCACAAGATCTAAAAAGCCACTGCTAGAATAATGTTTAAATCTTACTTTTAAAGGGGTCAAAAAAGACTTTTCCACATGGTTATGAAGGAAGTGATGCTGCACCCACTTTCTGCAAACCTGGATTACCAAACGGCACTTCCAATTCACATCGAGAGTTTGGAATAAGTAAGTCCAGGTAGCTCCTTAACACCTATTTTAGGAGGGATTTCGAAGCTTAAAAGGCACGTAGTTTGCGGGAAGAGAAAATTCCACCCGACAACAGGCCTGCAGGTCCTTGTCTTCACCCAGAACACGCAGGCCTCAGTTATTAGCAGGCCAGCTTCGCCTCCCGGCACCACACTCAGCAACAGGGGTGCCTGTCACCCTCAGAAGTGGGCCGGCGGCTCGGAGGCCAAGAAGGCCAAGAAACGGGCCGCGCCCATACTGGTCAGCCCTAAAAGACCACCCGAGGTGAAAATACGGCCCCTGAAGCAGCCACCATCGAACCTACCAAAAAGACTCCTACTGACCTCGCACTTTTCGCCAGAGAAGTTCTAGAAAAGTGCCCCCGGCCCCACATGCTAGGCCCTCAGCCCTCCGTCCCAAGGCCGTGGCTCACCGTCAGTTCGCGGTCAGCCCGCCGTCAGCCGGCCGTCGGCCTGCCGTGGCGCACGTGCAGAGGCTTACCTCGCGTGCCCCAGCCACTCTGGCCCCACACTGCGCTTGCTTGCTGCGCTTTCATACTGGCTCGGCGCGAGCCGGTGCCTCGCTCACGTGACCACCAAGGCCTGGGGGCCTAGGGCGGGGCGTGCTGGCTCAGGCCAGGCACCCGGAGGGCAGCGCACGGAGACTGCGCTGGCAAGATTTATGGACGGTTATTCCCAGCACCTGCAGGCTGATGGCTGCTTCTTTAACAAGGCTTCAAGTAATGACATAAGGTAGTGGCTTGGATTTTGTGGTCCTTCCTAATTTGTACACGGTGATTAAAATTTTAAAGCAGCCAAGTCAGAAGAATCCCGGCATTCTTTTTTACAGGTGGAAAGGAGAAAATGACTTTGGTTAATGAAAATGTGGTTTTCAGATTGGTAGCTTTATAAGCATTTCTCAGTCCAGCCTAGCGTCAGATCTCTCTCTTGTGTTGCAGCGTTTTTCACGACATTAAGGAGCAAAACTAATATAGCTTATCTATCCGGTTATAAGCAGATATTACCCTTTGTGGCAAACCTTGCATAACAGTAGAAAATTATCTCCATTAATTTTTAACAGCTTGATTGAAGTATAATTAATATACAATAAGCTGCAGGTATTAAAAGTACATATTTAGATGACTGAACATATTATATACTGTTGCAGTCATCCTCACTGTTAACAAAGATAGCAGTCATTTCCTTTATCCCCCCCAAAAAAGTTTCCTCATGCCTCTTTATAGTACTTGGCTCCCCATGTCTACCCCAAAGACAGATTCTGCTTTCTGTCACCATACGTAAATTTGCATTTTCTAGAATTGGATGTTATTGAAATCATACAGTATGTCCATTTTCTCTGATTTCTTTAATTCAGCATAATTATTTTGAGATTCATCCATTTTTTCACATGTATCAATAGTTCCTTGCTCCTTATTGCTAAGTACTATTCCACTGATACCAGCTGTGGGGTTTTAGTAGATACCCTTTATCAGATTGAAGAAATTACCTTCTATTCTTAGTTCGCTGAGAGTTTTTATCATGAATGTATGTTCAGTTTTGTTGACTACTCCTTCATCTATTGTGATCATGTGATTCTTTTTAAATTAGTTAATATGATGAATTACATTGGCTAATTTTCAAATGTTAAACCAACCTTGCATCCCTTGGATAAAACCCACTTGGTCACGATGTATTATCCTTTTTATATATTCTTGTATTAGATTTGCTAAAATGTTAAGAATTTTTGCATCTATGTTCAGAGGGATATTGGTCTGAAATTTTCTTTTCTTGTAATGTCTTTGTCTGGTTTTGATACAGAGCAATACTGGCCACACAGAATGAATTGTAAAGAATCCTAACTTCAGTTTTCTGGAAAAGTCTGTATAGAATTGGAAATCTTTGTTCCTAAATATTTGGTAAAATTCACAGTGCAGCCATCTGGGCCTGGAATTTTCTTTGTGGGCATGTTATTAACTACAAATTCAGTTTCTTTAATTGATATATAGGCTAATCAGCATATAATAGATATAGGGCTAATCATCTATTATCTATTTATTATTGAATGAACTTCATAGTTTGTGTCTTTCAAGGAATTTATCCATTTCATCCAAGCTGTAAAATTCATTGGCATGAAGTTGTTTATAACATTCCTTTATTATCCTTTTAATATCTGTAGAATCTATAGTGATGTCACTACTCTTGTTCCTAATGTTGGTGAATTGTGTGCTCTCTATCTTTTGCTGATCCATCTAGCTAGAGGTTTATCAATTTTGTCTTCTCAAAAAAAACCCAGCATTTGGTTTTATTCATTTTCTGTATTACTTTTCTGTTTTCTATTTCTGCTCTGATCTTTATTATTTCCTTTTTCCTATTTATTTTAATATTCATTTTCTCTTCTTCCTCTAGTTTCTTAAGGTGAAAGCTGAGGTCACTGATTTGAAATCTCCTTTTCTGGTATAGGCATTTGGTGCTGTAAATTTCCCTCTAAGTACTGCTTTAGCTGAATCACACACATATTTTTATGTTTTCATTCTCATTCCATTAAAAGTACTTTGATTCCTCTTCTAAGCTTTTTCTTTGACCCATGGATTATTTAGACACATGTTATATAAGTTTCAAATATTTGGAGATGTCCCAAATATTGGGACACCTTGTTATTGATTTCTAATTTAATTCCATTGCGGTCAGAGGACATAAATTACTATCTGAATCATCTTAAAAGTATTGAGACTTGTTTTATGGCCTAGAATATAGTCAATCTCAGTAAATGTTCCATGTGCAGTAAAAAAAAAAAAAAAAAAAAAGAATGTGTACAGCAGTTCTCCCTTATCCATGGTTTCACTTTCCACAGTTTCAGTTACCCATGGTCAACCAGGGTTTGAAAACATTAAATGGAAAATTCGAAAAATAAACAATTATAAGTATTAAATTGTGCACCCATCTGAGTAAGTATGATGAAATCCTACACTTTCCTGCTTCATACTGCCCTGGATCCCCAACCATTGACATTGTCTGCTCCTAACATCCAACCACTGACATCGTCATGGCCTGATGACCCAGGATCACCCAAAGTAGATAACCTTCCTTCTGACATATCTTCAGAAAGTCAGTAGTAGCCCAATGCTACATCACAATGCCTATGCCATTCACTTCACTTCTTCTAATCATGTAGCCACTGTATCATCTCACATCATCACAAGAAGAAATATGGCTACAGTACAATAAGATTGTGAGAGAAAATTTTTATCCCATAATTTTTTATAGTATATTGTTATAAGTGTTCTATTTTGTTAGTTATTGTTAATCTCTTACTGTGCCTAATTTATACATTAAACTTTATCATAGGTATGTATGTATAGAAAAAACTTAATATTTATAGGGTTTGGTACCATCTACAGTTTCCAGAATCCACTAGGGGTCTTGGAACATATCGACCAGGGATAAGGGGGGACTACTGTATTCTGCTGTCATTAGGTTGAGTGTTCTATAAATGTCACTGAGGTCAAGTTGGTTAATAGTTGTTCAGGTCTTCTATATCCCTACTGACTTTATATCTACATAACCCATTGGTCAGGGAGGCCCTTAGGTCATTAACTCTGACTCAAGCCTGCAGCACCTGAGAAGCATCTAGGGCAAAAAGCAAGAACTATCAGCTTCAAAGTTGATCTATCCCAATTATATATATTTAAGAACTGTAGAAATAAACAAAGTGTGGCCAGACCCACTGTACCCACTGAGATGGACTTCGGCCAGGACTTCATTTATCATTGGGCTTCCATAAAACCAGAGGACCATAATGGTGTTTGGGGTCCTTTGGGGTCCATATCAGCTCAGATCCTGTCCAATAGTCCTTGGTTTAAAAATCTTAATATTCCTCTTTCTCCACTGCATAGTTACCCTGGTAAATGGTGTTAAATGACAGACCCTTTGGGGAAGCATCAAGGGGATGTTTATCATATATACTTGAGAGTCCTTCCTCAAAGGGATCTGGGCTTTCCGTTCCATCAATGGGCTCTAGATCTGAACTGCCTTAGATTCAGAAACTAAGTGAGGAACTGTGGTTATACAAGTCAAATAACATCCTAATCAGCTGTGCTTCTATCTTTCCCCTTGGAACATCATGATCTTAACCTTCTTCACAGATCCATGCCTTCGTACCTATTAATTATGCCCATTGGGCCTCTGACAGTTAAGTTCCACAACCTGACCTTTGACATTTCTGCACCCCATCATCTACACTTATATAAAGGAGCCCAGTATCATGGCAGCATCTTCTACCATCAACTCTACCCTGTGGAGGTTAACCACTGCCAAACTTCTCAGTGTTGCCAGTATATTCTTCACCATTACATTTCTTTTTTTTTTTTTTTTTGCCGTATGTGGGCCTCTCACTGTTGTGGCCTTTCCCGTTGTGGAGCACAGGCTCCGGACGCGCAGGCTCAGGGGCCATGGCTCACGGGCCCAGCCGCTCCGCAGCACATGGCATCTTCCCGGACCGGGGCACGAACCCATGTTCCCTGCATCGGCAGGCGGACTCTCAACCACTGCGCCACCAGGAAAGCCCAACCATTACATTTCTTATTGCCTTAGTTACAAGCATCATCTGAGCCTTCCCAAAGAAAACAGTCAAGTGGTAGCTTCTCCAGTTTTAAACAACAAATCCATTCTAACATTGCTGTTTTCCTGAGCTTTTTGACCCCTTCCTCAATACTATGCCAAATAACTTCTGGCATTTCTACCATATCTTCCATATGCTATCCTAGCAATGTGTTAGGACCAACTCCAGATACCCTTGCCAGGACATTAAAGCTTGAGTCATGAGTAAGTGCTACGATGTCACTCTTTCCTGTCAAGACTTATATTCCACTCCCTGATCCAACACCCTCAAGATCTATTCCCAAACATGTTTCCTAGGTTCCTTCCAGTACATTTAGACCAGAACCTGCAGTTCATGCAGATTGTAACCTATCCTCCTATAGGAAGGACTGTATATCTGCTCTAAGGGTATGCTGAGATCTGATCCTAGTTATCAGTTTAGAGTCAATGAGGCATAGGAGGGATGGGTCTTAAGGAGAACAAGTATTATCTTGCAATGCAAGTGCCTCAGATAGTCTTTGCAGGATCTCCAGGCAAGGGCAGGCTGCTCTCCTCTAGCAATGTGGAGGAGACTGCTTCGGCCAGCTCAAAGGTTCAGGAAAACCTGCGGGTTCAATATTTCTCAGTCTCACCAACACACATGTCCCCATTGCATGTTTCAGGGTTCCTTTTCCTGTACGCACGCTAACTTTGGTGGAGGAAATGATCAAGGCTGTGCATTCAGTTTCCTTTGCAGCCTTGCCACCTTTACTATTAAATTTGGGCTGGAATGTCAGCACAGATGGCCTACAACCGCATGAGATGAGATTTTTCTTGAAAGGTACTATTGAGGCACTCTGGTTTCCGCAGCATGCCTTAAGTAGCTAACATGAACCTATACCATTTTCTTTTTTCAAGGTTTCCAAAGCAGTTAACAATGGCTAAAGAACACCTCCATCTTTGTAATTTCCGTTAGTCCCATTCCACAGTAATGTCACTGCTACGGTATAACCTAACAGTTCACCTTCCACCTGCTATTCACGCAAATCCACTACAGTAACTGTGATGCATCTACATGCCAGGAGTTATCACTACCCCACTTACCACCAGCTATGGGTCTTTACTGTCATCTATTCAATGAATATTGCAGTCACAGAATCCCATCCTGAGGGTTTGCTTTTTAAGGCCATTCCTGATACCCATCATAGCCTGGGTTTACCCCTCACAAAAAAGCAAAGCCTAAGACAAATGTTCAAATACAGGTAAGTATATTTGGGAAGTGATCTGAGGGAACCAGAGGGAGGAGTCAGGGAGTAGAAAAAGGAAAAAGAGAAATCTAACGTAAGGATGTATTATGGGGTTGACCATTGCTATGGGTGACTAGTGTTCAATCCTATTTTCTGAGAAAGCTTATGAAAGGCATCTCAGAACTGTCTTCCCAGCAGAAGTTAGGGGAACTATTTATCTGTCTATTGGCTTCCACCTCCCATTAGTCAAGTTTGGTCCCAAGGTCATTATTAACCCACCCATGTATTTCATACATGTATGATGCAGAGGGGTTCCAGTGGGCATCCCAAGCCACAGTGTCAGAGGATCTTTAGAAAAGACAGCAAGACAAAGTGCCATCAAATGGCTTCCACGTGAAGCTGTCAGAAGCCTGCTTGGAAGTGTTTCACAGCAGTACTGGAGTTAGAGATGCACCAGGAGAATTTGAAGTGGCACACGGGAGGCATCAATACAGTTACAAACAATGCATAGTTAACAAAACAACTTAAAAATCATTAGATACCACTAGAAAATGATTATACAATTTTAAAATATACTTTTTTATTTTAAAACAAATCAACATTACAGTTTGAAAAATTAAAAAATTAAGGATTTTCATTTAACTATTTTGAATGAAATATATTTGTTCAAAACCCTCAATATCATCTTTAATTTTTAAAACAGCATGAAAAAGTTAAACTATTATAAACTAAAAATATTTACTGTACTTTAAGCTTTTGGCTAATATAAAAATAACCTCATTGTTAGGAGAGATAAAAAGTTTATATAAAGTAATCATGAATTTTGACAAAAGTAATGTAAGGTATTTTCACTTAAATAAATTGAGGAAACATTCAAAAAGATATTTTTACACAGAAAAAGAAGTAAATAATTTGAGGAAAAATAAATTGTATTATTATACTTAAATAATTAACACACAAAAGACATATTTGGATGCTGGTTTTAATTTCCCCAGTAGTCTTCATGAAGGCTTTGTAGTTGATGGCAATGGTGCTTTTCCTTTCGGCTTAGCAGCCTTTTCCATTTTTATCTGAAAATTTAAAATATTTGTTGATATAATAATTTGTAAAACATCCTAAAGAAGAAAAAAGGTTGCACATACCTCATTTGGGTTCATGTCTTATTTAGCACAGCCATTTTACACAGTTACTTAGCGGTTATTAAGCTGCTAAATACTAAAGCCACAATCTGATTGTTGAAGGGACCCAACTGCATTTTTAAAATATGGTTTGTTGGGGTATGCAAGCTCCCAGCTCCTCTCCCTCCTCTGTTTCCTCTCTTCTTCTCTCTCAGAGCCAGGGCATACTTCAGTAACACCTTGGAGACAGAGAGAATGGGTCAGAGGGAGGGGGAAGAGGCAGAGAGTCTCACTTACACACACACACACCCCTTCACACACACAGCCCAGCACACGGGAGAGATTTGAGGAGTGTTGACTGAACAGAGGACTCACAGAATGAGCACAAAAGCGAGAACCCTGCAGAGAGGGGTCCTGTCAAGGGCTCTGTCTCTATCTCAGTGTTTGAGTGAGTGAGTGAGTGAGTGAGTGAGTGAGTGAGTGTGTGTGTGTGTGTGTGTGTGTATCTCAAACACGGTCAAAGAATGACAAAATTTTTTAATTAAAAAAGTAATCAGGGACTTCCCTGGTGGCACAGTGGTTAAGAATCTGCCTGCCAATGCAGGGACACGGGTTCGAGCCCTGGTCCGGGAAGATCCCACATGCTGTGAAACAACTAAGCCCGTGTGCCACAACTACTAAGCCTGTGCTCTAGAGCCCGCGAGCCACAACTACTGAGCCCGCATACTGCAATTACTGAAGCCCGCATGCCTAGAGCCCATGCTCCGCAACAAGAGAAGCCGCCACAACTACAGAAAGCCTGCATGCAGCAACGAAGACCCGACGCAGCCAAAGATAATAAATAAAAGAGCCCGTGCTCCGCAACAAGAGAAGCCGCCACAACTACAGAAAGCCTGCATGCAGCAACGAAGACCCGACGCAGCCAAAGATAATAAATAAATTTTTTTTAAAGTTATCAAGTACTGTTTGATTTCAACTTTACAAAAGCATTTTAACAAAAATAACATATAATGAATATTGCTTTGGAGAAATGATTACATTAATTTTAATTGCCACTAAAGTTAAAAAAAAGAAAAGCTTAAATGCCTAACCTTACATCCAGCCTATGCACATTCCCTACAGCGTTACAAGATACACCTAATCCAGTTGGATTATCTCTGGAACACATACTGCTTAAAGGACAGTTACCTATAATTCTGATTTCTACATTTCAACAGTTACCTTCCTAAGGTTGTCCTTCTCCACTGTAACTGAAACAAAGAAGCTTGCATACCCTAAGCAGCAGCCTTCTGATCTTTTAGAAACATATAAACCCTTTCCTTGGGGAAAAAAAAAAGACTGCATAGAACACAAAACCCACCTTCCTTTTACTGCCACTCACACTCACACACACCAATTCCAAGGCAGCACCACTGCCTTACCCCTGCAAGAGAAGGGGAGAGAAAATTTGGGGCATGGTGGGTGGAGGCAAGGCCTCTTACTTCCTAATATGTCGGGAATAATACCAAGAAACCAGAGAGGCCTGGCAAAACCAGTCTACCCAATCTCACCAAACTGCAAGTAACCTCTTAAAAATAAAACTGAATGAATCTCACCTCTGTCTCTTCCCATTTTCTCCCTCTCTCTTTCCTCTTTGAGTTGGCTGGGAACCTCATTCAAAAATCATACACTCGGGACTTCCCCTGCAGTCCAGTGGTTAAGATTCCACACTTCCACTGCAGGGCGCATGAGTTCGATCCCTGGTCAGGGAACTAAGATACTGCATGCTGCGCGGCATGGCCCAAAAAATAAATAAATAAAAATCGTACACTCATATCACTCTTGCACACTGTAAAGGTCAACAGGCCATCTGAAGGACCCCCAAAGAACACTCTGTTCTGAGGCAAAGATGATGGGCCTCGGAGTCAGAAGAATACCTGAATCCTACCTCTACTGTTGATTAAGCATCTGAGGCAAACTACTAACCAACAGTTTTGTCCTTTGTAAAAAAGGTCATAGTAATAGGCACTATGTAATAGGGTCGTTCTAAAGGTTTAAATAAGATTTTATATATATATATATATATAAATCTAGGTACTTAATAAGCACTCAAATGCTAGTCCCCTTACACCTCTCATTTAGGGCCAAGTGTTACATTTGCAGTAACATCAAAAAAGATCAAATATGCTAAACAAACAACAAAAGCCAAAGCAGCGTTTACTCATTTCAAATAGTACTTAGCAAATACATCCACCTAATACAGTATCCAAAGAGCAAAAACACCTCCTCTTTCTCCTCCCTAATTTTTTTAAAATTTTTCTTATGCAGCAGGTCCTTATTAGTCATCAGTTTTATATACATCAGTGTATACATGTCAATCCCAATTGCCCAATTCATCACACCACCACCCCCACACCCCTGCAGCTTTCCCCGCTTGGTGGCCATACATTTGTTCTCTACATCTGTGTCTCAATTTCTGCCCTGCAAACCGGTTCATCTGTACCATTTTTCTAGGTTCCACATATATGAGTTAATATACTATATTTGTTTTTCTCTTTCTGA